>NW_027111025.1:1280142-1301930 GCF_000696795.3 Halyomorpha halys | reverse complement strand
TACTCAATTTTGACTTTCTAACCGACTTACCTATAATTACCATGTAAATCATTGTAAATAGTATTTGAGTTTTAGTAGTATTTATTTTATTTTTATTTGTATTGTTTTATTTAGATTTAGTTATTTGAAAAGAAAAAAAATATGTAATTATATTTGTTTGTTATAATGAGTAACAGAGGCAGTTGCTAAGGGTTGATAATCGTCCCTAGGAGGTTGCCTAGCAACGGACCGACCATCTTAGTTTTTTAGAGCAGTTCCGACTAATTAGTGGTCCTGGTAATGTGATTAGCAGCCCTGTCTGCGTTTGGTTCATGTTATTTTATTTGACATTTTTTGAGTGTTTTAGTCGTCATTACAGTTCGGAACCAGACCACTTCTGTGTTTCGACTTTAATAAGAGTTCCGAATAATTAGTGGCCAGGAACGAGTGTAGCCTGTTTGCGTTCATTTTGTCGGCTCGCCTAATACATAAATACGACTGTTGGATATTTGGACCATCGATGAGCCACTACACCAACTTTGGATCATTGCAGCGGTTTATTTAGCTACAAGAGCTGTGACCTACACACTCGGTAGCACTCTTCCTCTGACCTACCGGAGTGGGGCAACCCTACGTCGACTAGTATTTATTTTATATATTTATTCGTTTGTTTATTTGTAAATTAGTTTATTTTATTTTCATCTTCATAATTTAAATAACTATTTTATTTTCATCTGAGAGGCCTTTTTATTTTTAATTGTATTCATCATTAGTCATTTTTTTTTATTTTAGTTTTAGTTTTATGAAATGTTTAAATTTACCAAATAAATGTTTAATCCGAACCGGTTTCTCGTTTGTTCATTTTAAAGCCTTCCAACAAAAAGACATAGTCGATTTGATGTGGCTATAACAACGATAGTTATGAACACAATTTTTTTATTTTTCTGCCCTATAAAAGTTTTGTATTTTATGGTTTCTCAAAATGGGAATAACGATTATAAATCCTGCATCTGCCATGAATACAACATACAAAAAAAAATAATACCTCAATTATATTTATTTTCGATACCAAAAAAAAAAGAACAAAATTGCATTAAAGATCAAAATATCATAACACTACATCTGAACCTAAAGATTAGAAATATTAATATTACTTTGGTAAAATTAGAATAATTATAAATAATAAATGAAGTTATGATCTTGTACAATAAATCATTTTCATATATAAAAACTAATGAATGTATTATTGACGTTACGGAGAAATTTTGATAAATGAATTTACAAATAAATGAAAAAGATAATTATTTAATATATAAAAAAAATAGTCCCTAACCCATGTTTATAACCTTCACGCTCCATCATAATTTGCTGGGCGCAACATTGGAAAAATTTCCCTAATTTCGCCTAGAATCCTGAATATCATTCTTGTATCTACAAAATTCAACTTCATAAGTGACAAATGAACTTTTTCGTTACGATTCTACGTATAAAATAAAAAATTTATTATAAAAACATTTTTTTGTTAGCCAGTTTAATCTAGAAAATGTTGACCCAACAAATTATTTACGAATACTTTTGGTAATGGATTGGGATAGAGGGGTTGAGTTACCGCTGTTGTAGTTTGAGCTCACTAAGACAGCTATTAATTCCAGATTTAGCCATTAGTGGAGATATTATGCCTCCTTTATGATTTACTGAACACGATTAGGGAGTAGAAAGCTACTATCTCTCACTTCATAACGCAGTCGGCATTTTGAGCATTCTCCAATTACGAAAACATTTGTAAACAACAGCATTTCTTCTCTCTAGATATAGATAAAAAATAACGCTTGAATATTCAATCAATCAGTGGATATATAAGGTTATTTTCCTTTATTTGTGAACGATGTTATTTACTTTCTTTTTTTTATGTGTAATTTTTAGGTATCTTTCTAATTATGTAGTTTTTTTTTTCGTACCCTTCATAAGAATATAATATCATTATTACTACATACATAATCCAATAAATGGAACAGGTATGCTTTTGAGCGGATCTCAACATCTCAGCATGCAACATAGTTGCGTTCCCCAAGACTGGAGGTACTGCTCTGGTCTTGGATCCAACGGTACGATTTGAGAATAATGACAGGTGGAGTGGAAAGAGAAAAACAGAAAATCTATGAAAAATTCAACCCTTTCCTAAATGAAAAATTCTGCGAGACCCCCGGAGAGAGGGATCACCGTGAGAGACTTCTGGTTTGGATCTCGCGAAACAATTCAAATAGAGCAAGGAGCTTCTTAGACAACCTAGGTATTAGCATAGGAATATTAAAATCTAGGTTAAAGGCGGGTGTATGATTGTTAATTTTTCAATGCCAAAATTGCTTAGCTCGCGCCTTCAATACAAAATATTAAAAGTTAGAATTTACAAAATTACTATAATCCTTCCCAGTGTTCTTTAAGAAGGCGAAACGTAGCCTCTTTCACTAAAGGAAGAACAGTATCTTAAAGTACTTGACAATAAAGATTTACGTAAAATATTCGGACCAAAAAAGGGATGGGTTAACGGGAGAACTTAGAAGGATACACAACGCTGAATTAAGGAGACTGCACCTGGTAAATATAGTTCAGGTTTTAGCATTAGGGCGAATAGGATGGGCGTGTAACGTTGTGGGACTTATTAACGAATTGATCACTAAAATATTAATAAACACTGAACCTAACGGTAAATGTCCGAGTGATTTGCCCGAAACGTAGATGGGAGGATGGCGTTAAGGCTGATTTAGTCATCAGAATTTGGAGGGACGCCACGTGTACAGATGTATGCAAAAACGATTAATGGTTTCGGCTTCGAACATTTGGGTTTGCCAAGCCTTTATTATTATTATTGTTACGAATCTAATACGATAATGATGTGAGTTACATAAACATTACTATATATAAGACTAGACAGTGAGATTGACGACTAGAAATACTTGGTTCAAATCGATTAGGTTGATTATTGAGGCTGTTGGTACCCTTGTGCGTGCGCAGTGGGATCCCATCTCGTGACTATCGCTATCTTCTGCACACAGTTCGGCTACTAGCCTGCAATCCATTGATTGTGTTTATCTCAATGGCATTGAGCGATCGATAGCGACAAAATAACAGGTCGTATAAACAACGATCATTTAAACCTGGAGTTAATCATATCTAATATGCAGAAATTGACTCTGTTAATTTTTTATTATACGAATAAATACAATTTTTGTTAATTGAAACTTCCTTTGTTTAAAATACTTTTCATTAACTTGAGTTTTAAAGAAGATATTATAAAAGAAGCAACTCACTCGGAGATAATTATATCAATACGATAGGAGAAAGTAGATTATGAATCTTAATTACTATCATAAACACTAGGCTAGGTAATAATTTAGAAAAAAATGATACCGAAATAATTGCTAGTAAATTATTAAGCTGATGCACCATAGCCCTAGGGGTTTTGAAAATGACCGGATGCTATCCCAGGCTTCATATTTTCCAATAGCATTGAAGACCGCTGAGTCACACTGTGTATCAGTTGGGAGTTGTAATATATACCTATGGGCTAATATCAGAAAGTTGTAATATATACCTATGGGCTAATATCAGAAAGTTGTAATATATACCTATGGGCTAATATCAGAAAGTTGTAATATATACCTATCAGCTAATATCAGCAAGTTGTAATATATACCTATCGGCTAATATCAGCAAGTTGTAATATATACCTATCGGCTAATATCAGCAAGTTGTTAAGGTGTTCATCATGGGGGTTTCTTTTCTTATCAGCTCATATAACTACTTTTTTTCTTCTTTCTTACCTCCTGGAACAAAGAAATAAGGCATTTACCAATATAGATATTGGTAATACATATACCGGCTATTTCATTATCTTGTTTTACCGAGATGGCATTATAAAAATGGTTTCCGGGTCCACTGAAGACGGTGTCAACATTGATGGCATATGTTTGCCTGGATGATCACTAGGAAGAGGGAGGGGCTATTCCTGTTGATGGTGTTGATGTGATGACTTCAGGCTGCAGAGTCAGAAGTCCCTCCCAAGGCGAGGACGTCGACCAGGGGTACAATGCTTTGCCACCTCTCAGGTCTTGATAGAGGGGCGATCTCACGGAATAGAGGGTTGGCACAGGCTTTTAGTACATCAAAGAATTTGATGTGCCTACGGCCAATGAATTCCGGCACAGACGGGAGTTGGAGCTCTTCACATATTACTCTGTTCCTGGCCCACTGGAATGAAGTTCCTCTGACTATTCGCCTCAGGAGGGAGTTCTGGAAACTCTGCAGTTTGGAGAGCGTAGTCTTGTAGAGGTGTCGCATGAGTGGTGCACCATGGAGCGTATGATGGCCCTGTATATCTTGAGTTTCAGGCGTAGCGCGATCTGTTGTGAAGTAAACAAGTGGTAGAGCCTATGCGACTTCTGCCGGGCCAGCTTTAGTCTCTCCCTGGCGTGGCTGGAGAAGGTGAGGTGCCTGTCGAGAGTCACACCCAGGTAGAGGATGTTGTTGGAGATGTTCCAACCCTCGCATACATAGGGAACATTAAGGTCTTTATGTATGATTTTATTTGTGACAAAGTAAGGAGCATTGAGGATTTTACGAAGGATTTTGGATTGTAAGGATTGAATACGAGAGGAATTCGAAGGTTTAGTGGAGACCCAAAGCTCCATATGTTCAGATTGGCCTTATTACAATCGTGTAGATCAGTCTTTTGTAATGTGTTGGAAGTTCAGAACGTTTGTCTAGTAAGTGCTCTAATAGTCGAAACCGACGTGCAGTTTTCAGTCTTTTCAGTCTTGTGTGAGGATTCCAGGTTAATCGTTTGAGGAAGAAATATTAAAAATTAATCCTATCTTATGCTTTTGTCTATAAATAATTAGTTCAAGAGTGCTGGGGGAAAGAACTTTCATTTCTTTTAAATACACCCAGAATTGATTTTCTCAACGAAATAATTAGGAGGAAAATATTGAAAATAAGATTTATTAATTTTATGGTACTAAAAATATACCAACTTGGTTGTTGGTGAGTTCTTTAGACAACAAAATGTATCTGAGAAGAACTCTGGCCTATCTGGACCCGTAAAGGTATTGTAAAAAAACCAAAAACAAATATAATTCTGAATAAAACAAATATTGTAATAAATGAAACGGCTTCCAATAAAAACTTCTTGATGAGAACGACTGGCTCTCAACTCTCAGTCGTTCTTAGTGTTCCTACCTGATATCCCTGACGAAGCCCTGCAAAGTGGGCGAAACGTTGGTTTACAATCAATAGTTTTCTTTTACTATTTTGATACATTTATTGACCGCCCCCGGACTATCCTCCTTCAAAATATTTTTAAATATAATTTAATTAGTTTTACAATAAAATTAATCAAACCTAAAGATTTTACCTAACAATGGTGAAAAAACAAATGATTAAGTATACACAAAGTTAACACCCTACTGCGCGATCTTCGTCCCCACACACTCTTGGCTGCAACTTAGGGATGGGGTATCGAAATCGATAATATCGAAATATCGATATTTGGTCTCTGATATCCGATATGTTGATATCGATATTAAGTAACCGATAATATCAGAATATCGATATTTTCCTCCGATAATATCGGAATATCAGTTTCTATAAAAAAAAAAAAAAAAAAACCCTCAAAAAACTATGTGTGAATGAAAGCAATATTGACAATATGCAACCCGATGTATTGTTTTCAATAGGTCCATTCGATCTTTGATGATCGGCAACAATTTTTAAAATTATTTTATTGATATTTTAGTTTTCAATTTTCTAGTCTTTTTAAACAAAATATAGATATTTTGATAAAATAATATCGGATTATTGTGGCTCATTTAGAAAATATCGAAATAAAATATCCGTATTCCATTTTTAAATTTTCTATACTAAACAATTTTATTTTAGTTTATATTCCTTATATTTATGAAATAGTTTTCGTGATGTTGCTTTGCTTCATTGTTATTGGGAGTTTCTTATATATTTTGAATAGGTATGACATAAAACAAGTCTTCCTATGTCATGCTATGTTATCATTTTAATTATTATTAATTTAATTCGTTAAATTTTCAATATAGATATTTCGATATTTTAAAATATCGATATTTTAGTGCCGGTATAATATCGATATCGATATTTTGCTTTCGATATCCCATCCCTACTGCAACTCCGCCTGAGTTCGTTCGGCCTAGTCAGTATTCCAAGCTAGTCGTTTGTTTGGATGTAGTCCGAGGTAGCTTAATAATAATATAAAGAGAGATATTATTAAAGAATAGTGCAGGCCATTCAATAACAAAAAAAATTAAAATAAAAACTAAAACTATGGAATATAGCCCTGACGAAGCCCTGCAATGAGGGACGAACGGTTGGCTCAAATAAAAATAGTACGTAATATTACTATTTGAGTTTAATTTGACCGCACCCGGACCATATTCCATTTATTGTTACACACGGTCAATCTGCAATCATCCATCATATAACTAACTGTATTTGTAACAATTATCACTTAGCTTCTCATAAACTTTAATGTAACACAAACTATAATAGAAGTTTAATAGTTTTAGAGTGCTATACTAATCATTTCATGTGATTTTTTTCTGTTAAAATGGGATGTGCAATCTCCGATCAGCATTTATATTTATCTATACTCATCATAGCAGAATAGGTGAAAGTTGTTTATTTGTACCTATTTAAAAGATAACACTTGTTTTGAAATTTCAATAATAGTTTTTGTCTCTTTCTTTTTATACTTTACAATCACAAATGAATTCAGGTAAATTTATTTACTTAATTATTTGCCTCAACTTATTTCATGTGTTAGTTTTTCAAAACGACCAGATATATTAAGGATCTCACGATAATTTTTTTCCCACGACCTTTAACATTCGTAAGCATTCTCGAAATAAAGGATGTTATCTATAAACACATCATTTTTTATCCCAAGACAGGCAGTGAAACATCTATAATTTCGAGACAATTAATCAATATACCCTATTACGCACTCCCTAAACAAAAGTACCTTAATCAAACGGACCCAGCCCGCGAAGCTAAAGTTAAAACTGCTATGACAATAAATCAGAGTTATGAATCGCGTGAGCTGCTAATACACCATCAGGTTTATTAGTTGGCCGCGTAGCATGTCTTCCAACCCAGTTCCCGCTCCGGGGATCATCTATCCTCAACCTTAGAGCTGTTCCCAAGGGACTTCTCATTATGCTGTCCCTCCAGTTCCAGATTACTATTTAGTGGACAAATAGTTTTCTGGCGTAGTCTAGCACGTCCTCGCGGTATATTAAAGGCCAGCCAAGTAGAAGGGTTGGCCTGAGTTCTGGCCTCATATCACGATTAGGTTTAATTTTTTTAGAGAATAACTTTTCTTCAGGTTTAACTCCTATTTTTTTTGTAATTAGCTATCGAAAGCAATTTATTTAGTTATTTAATGGTATCTAAATTACTTTTAATGCCAGATGGAGTGGCAACGTGAGACAATTTTCAGAACAACTTTGGGTCATAAACAACATTTAACAGGATTAATTTATTTAATATTTAGTAACTATTATTATATTAGTAACTACCATTCAAAATAGAATTAAATACTCCAAAAAGTTACGTTTAATGATTTTTTACTAACAAAACCATGAATTACTTCTTAAAAGTCTTTATTCATTTATTGATCTTCTTAATTTATTTAAGTACATCAGTGTTAAACTGCATAGTTTTTCTTATTCCCACTCTGGGGCTGTATAGAGCTTGTGTAAAAGGCTTAAGCAAAAAAAAATTCAATAGAAATAATTAAACCTGATAAATTCGCTTTTTACGTTCACTTACCTTTATATAAAATAAATAGTAAAGGGAAGTCTTGCAAAATGATTTGAGTGTATGTGTTGAGCCTAGCTTAAAGTAGTTCGAAACTAAAATTATATATCTAATAAGGCTATGTGCCTGGGGTGTGACAGTAACTTTTTCGATAAAATCGACTGGCCGAAAGTATTACTTTATAAAATCGATTTTTTACATTGTTTCGGATTTCTTTAATACGGCTTAAACAATATTTTTTACACTCAGTGTAATATAAATAAAAAATTAGATGATATTTAATACCAAATAGGTTTTATCCTCATAAAACATACAGCAAGGGTGACACAAGAAAAAATTCTTGAGTTTGCATGGTCTGTTTTACCACATCCACTTTACTCCCCATAGTACAAGAGCCGGTAAGAAAAAAAGGCAGTTATCTCACCGCAATTTTTTATTACTTCAATAAAAACTATTTATAATTACTAATCAAAATTGATGAGTCTGCCAAGTATAGGTAGGGGGATTAAAAAATGGCGGCTGTTAAAAACCTTAAAAAACCATTGATTTGTCATTCATAGCTCTATATCTTAAAAACTACCAACAACACTAGAAAATCTAAGAGAACATTATTTAAATTTGCTAATAGAACAACTATAAATCAATTTATTTTAGCAAATTTCATGTCAACTATTGCTCCTACGAAGATAAACATCATAAACTACTTTATAGCTTATTAAACTAGATTTAATTTGAGTGCTAAAAGACATCTGTCGAACGGTTTTTGAGATATAAATTTTTCAAAATAAATTCACTAACTACTGATCTTCCAGTACGTCCCATTCAACACTTTTATGAAATGAAAACTATTTAACGTAAATAACTCTATTAGGTAACTTAAATAACTGTATATTTTAGCAAATTTATTCTTATTTAAGTGACGTTCTGTAAGGTTTTCTTGTGTTGTTGCTACTTTTTAAGATATTGAGCTCTGAATGAAAAATTAGTATTTTTTATCGCTTTGAAACAGCCGCCATTTTTTATTACCCCTACCTATACTTGGCAGACTCATCAATTTTGACTATTAATTATAAATAGTTTTCATTGAAGTAATCAAAAATTGGGATGAGATAACTGCCTTTTTTCTCCTCTTGGGTTCTTGTACTACCAGATCTTGCCCCGATAGACGAAAACATTTCTATTTCTTACAAAAAATTTTTAATGAAAAAAACTTCAATGCTCAAGAGAAAGTCAGGCTGGCTGTCGGAAACCTCTTCCAGTCCAAACCAACCACATTTTACTAGAAAGGAATTTATAAACTGCCTGGAAGATCGTAAAATGTAGACAATGATGGTATAATAAATTAATATAATTTTATTATTTAATTGTAACAAAATAAATGTCTGATAAACAAAGGGAAGGAAATTATGACTCGATCAATTAATATAAATTTAATTTCTAAGGCTAATCAATGTTCGATTGCTTGACATTTTATCGATCTTGGCTCTTAGCCGCTCTCCTTATTAGACGAGTGATTGACGCGGATGGACAGATCCCCCGCTGGTAGATGAAGAGAAAGGATACCTGACAAAAAGATGGAGTGAGATCAAAGTCGGTAGGGCACTTTGATAAGAACACATTTCACGCTCGGCCTCGTGGCTCATCCTTTTCTCTTCGGTGATGGGGGTACGGTACTCCGGGTATAATACTCTGCTCTGCCCGTGCTGTAATAGATAACTCTCTGGGTCGTACCTTTGTAAATTTCAGTCACATTTTAAAAATTTTTTTATTTATTTATTTAATACTACATTGCTCTGATGGGCCTTAGATGGTTGATATAACCGTTATATTTTACTGACTTTTAAAGATGATAAGCTTATAAACCAGAGCTATACACCATAGATTTTAGTATCTCATAAGTATGACTACTTTATTTTTTATTTTATTTTATTATTTTTACTTAACAATGTAAGGAATATATAGTAAGAGAAGTGTAGCAATTGTTAAAAAATTTTAATTCCAGTTTTTAACGGAAGTACTTATTTTGAGTCTAAATAATCAAGTCGTTTAAAAATTTTTGTTTGTTTTTGTTTAGTGACATAAAACATCATTGATTATTAACGCCATTTATACCTTATTTGGTTGTGCTTACACTTTTTTTTTTTTTATTTTGTTTTATATATTTATATACTGTTTGTCTGTTCAATGTTATATATTTGTCCCAGATGATTATATTGATAAATAAATAATTTTATTGTTTTATCAGTGTCTGTGAGGGTTTTTGAAATATCCGGGTTTAATCTATTGAGGTGAGTTGTGAAATATTTTATAGACAAATATAATTGTCAAATTGTTAGTTTGTATGTATTCAATCTTTAAATTAAAAACGGAAAGTGGTACGAAACTGAGATTACTTATTTAAAGAGGTTATATACCTGGGGTGTCACAGCAATGTTTATTATAAAATCGATTGACGAGAAGACCCACTTTTCACCTACCCAATCGATTTTTCACATTTTTTTTCTTATTCTCAATAACAGCTCTTACGATATTGATAGAACTTAGTATATTAACGTGTAATTGAATGTTCTTTAACCCGTCATTGGTCGCTACGTTGGAGTTTCTCTCACGTTAATAGTTTTTTTCGAGTCTGGAAGCTGCTAGAGGGAAACTGTGGTTTCCAACTTACTGGAATCTGGTATCTGGAATCACAGTCTCTTCCTTATATACCTCGACGCCCGCACTCTAGCAGCTCTGAGTAAGCGTTCTGCCCTCTTTCCCTGACAATATACCAATATATACCCTTCCCATGGGACATTATCTCACGCGCGACTGAGTCTGTTATAAAAATATTCAAGTTGTAAGGATTTTTCTCACTTGCGCCAAGTGTATTTAATCCAAAAAAAATGTTATTTTTTCTCGAGGAAAAAATTAGCAGAACTAGAGAAACGTAGGTTATGAGCGAAAGGAACTTCATTAGTTATTATTTACTATAAATTGTATTTCTATATTATAAGTATATATTAGGGTGATCCTTATAATAAAAATTTATCTTTTAACTTCATCGCTGCGCCAAACCCACTCTTACGGAGGGATTTTTTGCATTCTGTCCCAGAGGAGCGAATAATCAACAAAAAAAGAATTTCCACCAATGTAAAAGACCGATATGTCCCAGTCAAACAGTGATCACTTCCACCAGTTGTGCACAAGATATTTCTTCAGACGAAGCATTTTTTTTTTTTTTTAAATTAGTGTTATATTCTTGTAATATGATCTGTATTTTGATTCATTTTATAACTGTCGGTCTCAAAGTATTATTTTGTGTTTATTACTATTTTATAATTATGTTTGTTTTTTTGTTATTCTTAAACAAACCCAATCTAAATCAAAATTTTATATTTTTAAAACTGTGTTTAAGAGATCTAATTAAGAAACGTGAGAAAAAGTCTCACGCGCGGCGATCCTTGTTGAAATTGACCTAGAGGTCATTTAACCGTTATATGACGGGTTGATATCAGATAGATCTTATACCTCATTGAAATAGTGTGACATTGTATAAATGACGAATGCTTAAACAATCTTCCTTTAAATAACCTCGATTTATTATTATTTTTTTTTTTTTATTTCAAATGAATAACCAGTTCTAATTGTTGGCAGTACTGGAAAATAAGATAAATATAAAATATTAATCGATAAATAAAGGATGAAATACACGTTTTAAGGTCCTCTGGGTGCAAATAAACAAGATTCGCAAAATACTCTGTGTATGATCATACTAACTAAAATAAAAACAGAGGTACGATGCTTAATTACTTATTTGGGGGAATGGATGCCTGGGTTGTTCGAGAAACTT
Source organism: Halyomorpha halys (assembly GCF_000696795.3). Classification (NCBI taxonomy): domain Eukaryota; kingdom Metazoa; phylum Arthropoda; class Insecta; order Hemiptera; family Pentatomidae; genus Halyomorpha; species Halyomorpha halys. The sequence goes on along the minus strand of NW_027111025.1, from coordinate 1,290,277 downwards.
TTTCATAAACACATATTCGTCCGTATGTCGAAAATTCATCATTACTCTTATATTCACCGATAGCTAAATGTCGGCAAAGTCATTTTATTATATATTACAGAAAATAATTAATATTTGTTCATTTAATTCTAAATAAATAAAATTCTATCTAAAACAGAAATAATTTCAATAAAGAACTGATTTCATATTCAGTAACATCGCATAACGGTACAAACGTAAACAAAAACATTTTAAAAATAATTGTATTCAAAGTTTAACCGCTTCAGTGTTAGAATATTTATTTCAATTGTATTATTGTTATTTTTATGATGGAACTTTAATCACAATGAAATAATAAAATATATCTAAAATACATAATGAAAAGTAAATATGAGGAGACAATTTATCTGATTGTGAGTGTAGTGATAACTTTGACTTTTGCAACATCTCCTTCCTGGAACATGTTTCTAACAGTACAATTCGCTAAAGAAATATCAATTATTTATAAAATTAAAAATTCGAAAATAATCTTCCTCCACTAAAAAAGAGAATAAAAAAAGATAAAACATTTTTTTCAGTAATTCATTTAAACTTTTTTGTGGATTTAATGTTTTTTGAACTCAATTTTCCTTTTTACTACAATAAGACAGCCCTGAAGAAGCCCTGCAAAATGGGGCGAAACGTTTGTTAACCATAAATAGTTTTCCTTTACTATTTTGATACCTTTATTGACCGCCACCCGGACTATGTACCTACAATCTACATCATACGGTCAAGTATCTTCTTCCAATATTAACATTTTCTGTTAAAATTGGTGTTTGTCAATCTATTAACCGAAAGGATCATTTTAAAAATTAGTTCGGGAAAGTTTTTCTACATTTAATTATATAAATTATTTATTCTGAAATGAGTGAAGATTAATTCTATCTCAAATTTGAAGGTTAGCGATGTGCGGACCACATTAGATTTTTTTTACCGTCACAGTTTGCTAAAGTTGTTGCTGCAACTTGTATTCTTATTTCACTGAACAAGGTAGAAATTTTTATTTTTTCTACTCGTCTTATACTTATGTAAACAATAATGAATAAATTCAGTAGAAGATATAAACCTAAAGTGGTTTGTTTCCTTTTCTTCTTGCTCGGAGGTATAGTACAGCGCGAAGACTTCACGCCTACTCTTGTTTTTCATGACCTCCAACGAAGCAAGCTCATCCTCTTGCATTACCGCTGACTCACGGAGTGCATAAAATGCAACATTATGCTCGTCAAAGTGAAACCATTAAAAAAAAAAAAAAAAAAAAAAAAAATAGCTGACGTGACACGTATTGTTTCTGACGGTCTTAATCTGGCGTGTGAAGAACCTTTCACGACTGATGTTTTATTCTTTACCCCGCGCGATGTGTTCTCATCATGGCGTGTTTATGATGTAATCAATGCCCTTATTGCCGTGTGTTTTCTCTCTTTTTGTAGAAGAAAATGCGATAAGCGTGCTCTTAAAGTCTTATGGACACTGGGCTTTCTCTTTCGATGTTTCAGTTGACTTTTATTACATGGTTCTTTTCCTTGGAGCTCTTCTATTGGGTTGTAAAATATGTTCGTTGCGTATTTTACTGGTAATAATTTCAATAAAAACTTCAGATTCTTGTAAATATTTTTAATCACTTATACATGACCCATTTTGATCCTTTTCATGTTGCCATGTTTCAGGTAATTTTTTAATTCCGTCCTAGAACTTAAGCCAAAGTAATTCCTCTGTGTGCGGGTTTTGCAGTCCTCGAGCGAATTAATATGTTTCCCGTTTGAAGAGCCTGAAATTAATAAAAATCTGTTGGAGCAATGCCTGTTGGATAGGGTGGATGAAAAAATGGATCTTTACATAGCATATCCGTCTTTTTCTGCAATAAAAAATCATTAAATGACGAAAATGGACTTATTTCTCTTCCATGTTAAACAAGTAAAATAGCACTTAAAGATAAGGAGATCTCGGTTGAAACTGATGCATAAAAGCACCTTAACTAATCCTTTCTTAGAATATGTAAACATTATTGACCAAGTAAACATGAGTTTATAAACAAAGAGAGGAATAAATTGAAATATTTGAAAACGCTATGAACTTATTTTATAACCCAAAAGTATAAGTCGGAAAATGGCCGAACAAGGTTTCGAGTTTTACACGCTATTGAACATTTAAAAATTCTAACAAACTCATTTTTCACCCTCCTTAGATATTCCTTTGATCTACTCTGAAAAACAAATATTTCGGTAGAGAGACTTCCTGGCCTTGGAGGAATATATGGCGTGGGTACGCTTTCAGGATGAGTGATCCCAGAAGGCGTGGTCTATTCCTTTCGTGGGCGTGACAACTGGCTCACCATATTTTACAGTTTAGAGTTGTTTCCGCACCCCATATACCAGAAATGGCTAGGCGGTGTAATTAAATAAAAATTGATTGTTACTCAAAGCGTGCTTACATTTTGTTTTTGATATAGATTTTTTCAATTACTATTAATTCCCAGTCACTTTTTAGTGGTAAACATTAAAAATTCTAAAAATAATGTTTATTGCTTTTATTGTTAATATTCACTCATTTTCATTACCTAACAATTTAATAAATAATAATATTTTTTAAAAAAATATAAAGTGCTAAATGTTTTGACATTTTATAAAGGTGTGAATGTGTATTTATTTTATTGTAACTTAAATTGTATTCAATAAAATAAATAAATTGAATGTAGTTTAAGATAAAGGCTTGTACATACTGTTTTTATTGATTATATTTTTAAGATAGATTCAAACTTTTATTTATACGAATCACGATAGTATATTTTTTTATTTATATATTTCTTTATTATTAGTTCAATTTTTTAAAAATTTAATTCATTGTCAACTATAATAATCATTTACATTTTTTAGTTTATTTTTTTTTTCATACATAGTTTTTTTTTCTTTTATTCTTCTATTTATGAATATATTGTATGGATATTTGAACAGTAATACTTGATGTCCTTAATTTGTGGCAGATTGTATTAATTCTCTTCAATTAAACAAAAAATATTTCGATAAGGTAAATTAAAAACAGTCTAAAGAAAAATATTAAAATTATTATTTCTTTATTTAGTTCTTCTGCAGGTTATAGTGTATACCTGCATCATTCGTGGAGAGCTCTTTTATTGTGAAGTTTCCGTCACTGATATCTCGGGGAATATCTTCTTTAGAAATTGTATAAAATCAAAATAGTTCCGAAGTAGAGTTATTTATCACTTAGAATTAAGATTTGAACATGATTAAGTTTGAATACTATGTTATTATAATCTTTCAATATTTTTGAATTTTCTTTTTCAAATTAATCATTCTACCTGTTATTGTGTGTTTTATTATATTGTTATGTATAAAAAAAAAGAAAAGAAAAAGAAGAAACTCTGTAAGTAAGTCCTGGTTTTGCAGATGGCAACGAATTTGTTTCCAACTTTTGTCTCAAAGTTGAGTTATCGTTTAGAGTTAAGATTTAAACATGATTAAGCGTGAACTCTACACAATCATGTTATTTTAATCTTTTCGAAATGATATTATTGTTATTATTTTCAAATTAACGCCCCAGTCTAACTGTTTTTTGGGTATTTTATTATCTTGTTGAAAAAAAAGAAGAAGAGACTCTGTTAGGAAATCCAGGTTGTACAGATGATGACAAAACTGGATATGGGGCTGAAGAAGAGTTTGTAACCGGATATACTAAGGGCCTCTTTTTGCATTCATAACATCTGGACATCTTATAATTTTATTATGAGAAGTGTTTTTTCCCACGATCGGATTGCAATTGCAAAGACCCAATCACCGGTTTCCTTGTGGCCGTGCATAATGTGGCAGTATCCGGATTGAATCAAACGCGCGATCAAGTCCTGAGAACTGGGCTGCAGTCTCAGCGGCTTCAGTCCAACTTCACTTTTCTTTTTTGTATTTCCCCTCATGCGATTTCACCGAATATAATATTTATAACAGTAATTAATTCGCTAGTAAAATTGGATTCCTAAATTATTTGTAAGAAACCATTTTAATATTGCTATGAGGTTGATTAAAAATACGTAGAAAATATCATCATATCATATATTATTTTTAATATCTGAAATAATATACGAAATTTGTGCATTACATGCAATGCATAATAATACATATGTATATGCCTAAAAACATAAATAAAATCTGTAAACAATAATGCTGATACCATACTTTACGTGGTATGCTGATACCACACTTTCAACGCACATTATTCAGATATAATAAACAAACTGCATACATAGATTACTAAAGTTTAGTAATATAATCTATAAAACAATTTTTCACTTTAAACTTAAAGCAATTTTCTTTTAAATATCTATAAATGGATACAAATTAGATTAAATTTGTTTTAGGTTACTTAAATTTTCCTGAATTTAATTCTTTCAATTACATTGTAACAGTTTATTTTAGAGTGCATTGTACAAACTGGTAATCTAGAGAAATTGTTTTAAATAGTATTTAAGTAATTGAGGTGTAGATAGTTGACCGTAGATTAATGCTTGAAGAAGTTTGTCGGGGGGTGCGGTCAGCAAAGAACAACATAAATAAACAAAACCATATTTATTTTGCTTGAAGAAGTTTGTCGGGGGGTGCGGTCAGCAAAGAACAACATAAATAAACAAAACCATATTTATTTATTTTATGCCGACGTTTTGACCTGAGTTTCAGGTCTTCATCAGGGCTATAGAACAAAAGAGATAACAACAACATTTAGAGTAACATACAATTGAATATACTATTCCTTTTCAATTGGAATACTGTTACTTTCTGCACTGTGGCCGTCCTACAGACTTTCTTACACCTATTAAAGCTGTTAAGAATTTACTCTAGTCTTCGGTTCAAATCTATGGAATATCTTGAATGTAAAATATACAATAACTTTATTTTGTCTGATGTGCTACTATTCATGACTTTGGTCAACATAGTTTTCTTATAAAATAATCGCATATAATTGACGAACATCGTCGTGGTAGAATTCCTCCAAGAGTTTTCATAATACCTAAAATAATTTGGAAAGCAGTTTTATTAATATTATCTTAACCTTAAAACATTTACTAACAGCGAATAAAGCAGTATTTTAAAAAAAAATCACATATTTTGAGAGTAATATTATATTACTCTCAAAATATGTGATTTTTTTTATCACAATATATATATATATATATATTGTAATAGGAAAGGTCCAATGATAGAATGGAATTTCGCTTTTTCCTTCCAGTGAATGAAATATACCTAAATAAAATAATTAAAGTAGATAATTATGACAAGTAGGTAAAATCATTAAAGATAATTATATATTAATTGATGATTTATAATTAATAATAATTATAATGTCTAATATAATAATAGTTTATAATTATTATAATAATTAACAACTAATGATTGCAACTGGTTACCATTAATAGAGGAAAAATCTGGCAGCCGAGTGTGATTCTGACCAAATTACCTCCTTGCGCTACCGTTGTTCTAGTAACAGTACTTCCTTGCAAAGTAGTGCAGGGTTGTAGCACTACAGATTTAAAAGAAAATTTTAAGTTTCCTTCAATACGTTTTTAAGCCTTGGTTATAATCTCTCAAATTTTTTAGTATTAAATAAAAAAACAAAACTACTATTTTCATTAATGCGATTTAAAATGCCCTACACCCTAAGCTTTATTTGTGAGAACTTTTGGTTCTAGATTATCAACAATTAGAAACGTGAGAGTAAAATATACATCCATTTTTTTAAACCTGACTTTTCCCTTGTAGGTAATCGAAAGTTTTAAAGATGTCTGTTCCTTTTCATAGAATCGATATTATCATTTCTTGAGTAAAAGTGAAGCGAGAAGGACACGAGTGAGCGCCCCATAACGAACGCAAGAACAATCGCGTGTGGCAACCTGTTGTGGGCTCTTCGCGTGAGCTACCCACTGTACTCTAATCTTCTGGTTCTAACTAAGTTTTTTTTTAAGATTGAAACAAACTTTTTTTTTAATGGCTTATTTATGTCGGTACTAAATGCAACTAGCTCGGCTCAATGTTTTATAGCAGGTCGAGCTTCATTTACATTTCAGGGTTAATGTTTTTTTGTTTTTTTTTAAGCACTAGTTGCCTGGTCAAGAGCAAAGAATGCATCATTTACGATATATTCTCAGACGTTAAATACTACATCCTACTATCTTCATGATTAATTATTTGAAGAATAGTTTTCCCACGTAAAAACAGTCAGAAAATAATCACAATGGAGTGTGTAATTTTAACTTTGTAATGGGAGCAACAGTAACAGCGGAAAAACATAAATGAAATAGAGAATTATTTATTAAAAATATCCATATAAAAAAGTAGCAATAATGCCTTTTACATTTTATCTAAAAACAACTACAGAAAAAAATGTAAGGAAAGTTTGATATTAATTGGAAAGGTAATTGCAAAATACTTAACCCTTTTGGAACAATTCAGTAGTATGAAATGAGGATTGTTATAAAGAGGGTGAAACGCATAATTTATCAAGTGCTCTTGCCCAAATATTGTTAAGAAGTCTGTCATCGTATGTTTTAGGATGTTAGATTAAAAAAAATATTAAATATCAATCACAAAGACTAAGTAAAAAACATTATGAATCATAATGCAGCTTAATTTATTTCAATATGAAATTATATTATTATAAAATAAAATATATCACAATGCAATCCTTCCCCTCCGGACCTGCCCCCCTAAGACCCCAGGGAACGACGGTCTTATATCACTTTTGGAATATTTGCTTTAAAACGGGAAGAAGAGACTTTTAGATAGTTAAATCGAGCAATATATAAAAAGCACCTAAAGTTGGAAGACGGCGTCAAAAAAAGATCATAGTTTTATTTTAAAGCTAATTCATATATTTCTTATGTTTCAGCCAATTCTATTGGCTATTTACAAATATTTTATCTTCATACCAATTTTATTGTATCATATACTTTTTTTATGTATTATATGACCAAATTTCTATTGTCTTGTCACCGCTTTGAATACCAACTACAAGATAACTCACTGTTCGAGTTATTGCGCTGGGGCGCCAACTACAAGGTAATTCATAGTTGAAGAAAACAAAAAAGAGGAAAAACTCATTATTCCAAAATTATATTATTTTTATTTTTATTTATTGACATTTACAACTATACATAAAATACAACAAGTAAATTTGAAGGAAGATCAAAATGGTATAATACAGGGATGTAGAGAAACTACCAATTGGTAGCACTATAATCATATTTCTACAGTAGAAGGTCTCGATATCATCTTCTTTTCAGGCGCCTCGGGGGATAATCAGGAATAGAAGAAGGCGCAAGGCTAGACACAAGAGGGTTTTGTTTGTTAGGGAGTTTATAATGGAAGGATTTATTTCTGGTTCGAGCTAAATTTGCGTCATATGGAACATTAAGGTCTTTATGGATAATTTTATTTGTGATAAAGTAAGGAGCAATGAGGATTTTGGATTGTAAGGATCGGATACGACAGGAATTCGAAGGTTTAGTGGAGCCCCAAATTTCAACTCCGTATATCCAAATAGAACTATTTATCCTAATTATTGTCATGTAGATCAGTCTTTTGTAATGAATTGGAAGTTTAGACTGTTTGTCTTGTAAGTACTGTAATAGTTGTAATCTCCTACAATCGAAATCGTATCTCATCGGTATTTTATTCTATATCTATGTATTTTTGTAACATATCCACCTATTATATTAACCTTTTTCATCTTCACTTCAGTCAACATATTTATATAATTTTCAGCAATAAACAGAATTTCAAATATACTCTCATAAATACATTTAGGAGTGGTATGTTTGAAAATAGATATTAAATGTATAAGATGTTATATAATTTTATGTTGTGGAATTAATGTGGCTCGTGAGACTTAATTGTTTACTCTTTGTGATTAATATTTAATAATAAAGTTTATTTAAACATATTATGGCCAATTTGATAAACTGCTAGTCGCCATTCTAGGCAATTATATGAACTACGAATTATGTTGTGGTAGCCATGCTAGGAAAAAGCAAGCTACAAATCGTTCTTAGAGTTCAATGGAGTGACAAAATTATTATAAATTTGGTCGTATAATTTATGAAACAAATATATGATACGATAAAATCCTGACGGTGTGAAGATAAAATATTTGAAAATAGCTAACAGAACAGCCCGAAACGTTACAGAAATATGAACTAGAGTTTTTAATAAATCTGCTCTCACTCAAGACTTCGTTGTATTCGTCTTTTCATAGTTGTCAGTTATTACTAACTATTTGTGGATTCTAGGATACTTGACTATATTATTCCAAGCATACGAACATTTGGCCTATTTATTTTGTTAATTAACATTTTAAAAACTCATTTTATAATTTACCAATATTAAAAGGATTTATTAAATTCCCTCCATTATAAATTGAATGCTTTCGTATTATTAAAATTGAAGTTTACCTTAAGTAATGATAAAAGTATTTCTTTACAAATGTTTCCTTAATTGGGAAACACTCAAAATTCTGACCGCGTTATAAATTGAGATGTAGCTTTCTCCCTACTAATCGCGCTCAGTAAATCATAAGCAAAAACCAAGCATAATAACTTCACTAATGGCTAAATATGAAATTAATTGCTGTCTCACTGGACTCGAAGTACTACACTAATTTGAGTTGTATTTTCCAACTCATTACAGAAAGTCTTAGTTATCAGCAGCTGTAGCTAAATAGTGAGATCTATTTTATAACAGTTATTTATAATATAAGGGATATACTGGTTATTCAGACAAAAAGAATAACACTGTAATGTTATGCTTCTCAACAAGAAAATATATATATTTTTTACAATACATGTACTGAAACATCAAAATAAAAATAAATAAGTAAAATAAAAAAAAGAGACGAGTTTCACTTTTTAGTCATTATAAGATTTTTTACAAAATTACAAAAATGATATAAATTTAACTCAACAGGAAATTTAATATTCAATATTTTTTAGTATCAAATTAAAGGAAAAGTATAGGTAGCAGAACAGTAAATATTATGCAATTATAACCATTGCCAAATTTGGTGATGTTTAAGTGAAAATAATAAAAATAAAAACACAATATACTAAACTTAATGATCTTTTACTGGAAGAGTCTCTGGAATTAAACTGGATTTGGCGAATGACACAAATCTTCCTTTTTCAAATACAATAATAATGTTGCTGATTATATGAAATAAATTATTGTATTTGAAAAAGGAAGAATTTTGTCATTCACCAAATCCAGTTTAAACACAATATAAAATTTTAAAAAAGAAGAAAAAATAAAACAACATGAGAGATTAGATTTTTATTCAGGGCGATCAACATCTTGGTTATTACACCCTTTTTACTTTATTTATCTTCTTGTCTTTGACATTTGATAGTTGAATGTAGACTATTTACTTTTTACACTGGTCGATATTGGTGGACTATATTTTAGTATAAAGTTGAGCTTCTTTCAGAAATTTTATTATTTTGTCTATGGATTCTGCTGAGTCTTTAAGGGCCAATTCTCTTGTACGAGGAATTTTATTATTTTTGAAGGCTTGACGAAATGATGAGCATTCTTCAATTATATGCTTTATCGATAATGGGGACTGACAGATGTGGCATATAGGTTGGTCCTCTTTTGTGAATAAGTGGGGGTATGTTAATTTGGAATGTCCTATTCTTACTCTTGCAACAACCACTTCTTCTCTTCTGTTTCCTCTTATAGCACTTGTCCCCTTTTGTGTGTTTTTTTACACATTTCTTAGTTTATTGGTGAGTGGTACGTCAGCCCACATTGAATCCCAACTTTTTCTGATCCTGTTCCTTAAAAATGCCTTTACGTCTTTCATACAAGTCAACATGAGAGACATACTAACAAGTCTAGAGGTCAATGTCACACAGTCGTTACAAAAGAATGGGATATTATTGTACTTTTTTTGTGAATATAGATTAGGTTTATATAACTTCTATATGTACTAGTGATACTTGTATTGTGGATGCCCATTCTTCGGTTATATCTTTATTTTTTTCAACGAAACAGTTATCTATGTAATTATCAGAATTAACAGTTGTATATCTATATTATACTCTGTTATGTTATATATACATATA
>NW_027111025.1:1260838-1280063 GCF_000696795.3 Halyomorpha halys | reverse complement strand
TGTATATATAGGGAGCAACGGTAGCAGCGTGGTAACGCGCCAGTCTACCAACCCATAGGTTGTCAGGTAGAGTCCCGGTCCCACCCGGGCTTTTTTGAAGAAAAAAATAATACAAAACTCACCCACAACCTCCCCCAGGCATTTGTGAGGCCCGTTAGCATTTCATGTATTAATTTCCTTTTTCAGTTGCTATTTAAATACTCTGTCCTAAAGCATCTAATAATACTAAAGCTTCATTGTAATATTTTTAAAGATATTGCCAATGAACTATTTAGTACCTAATTTAAGAATTAATCAGTGGAGAAGATGATCGGGGGGGTGCGGTCAGCAAAAAAACAAAAAAAAAACACAAATAAACAAAAAACTATTTATTGCATAAAAAATAAATATTTTTTTGTTAATTTGTGTTTTTTTGCCCCACATCCCGCGACCATCTTCTTCACTTATTAGTCTAAGTCAGCTAACTACACGTCACTAAGAATTAATGATTATTTTTGAAATATTTATATTAATTAAGTTGGTTTATTGTTTTCTCGGAAAATAATTTTTCAAACTAGAAGAGAAAGTCGATTTATATTCAAAGAAATGCGGTATACAAAGTTCCATATGTAATAATAGTTTTCATAAATTTAAACCGAAACGTCAAAGGATGTTAAAAATTATCTGTTAGTTTTCTTCTTAGACTCAACAAACATTTCATTGAATTAGCTCTACGGTCATTAGTATCTCCACGTATATATATTAATTTAAAAAAAATATATATATTTCGGAATACTAAGAAGATATTTAGTGATAGAGGGCTGAGGAAAACTTCCGTTACGATGGCCCTGAAAACCCCCTTGGTAATTAGCAAGCAATCCATCCAATTCGTGCCGCAGTTCCGTTAGTTCGCAATGATATTCGCGTAAGGAAACTGCTTTTTTATGATCCTATCGTAAAAGGCTTTTTTTTTTAATGTTCTAAGATAGAATAGATTTTTGTTTGTATATTAAATGCTAATGGTATATATTTTTGAAAACATTTATTTATCTCCTGGTCGTCTATTTATGTCTTTTATTTTACACCTTAAGTAGCCTTTTGTGTTTTCAGGTATAATATCTCTTTTTATTATTGAGGATAGGAATAGTTCCCTTTACCATAATTTTGAATTTTTTAAATCTAACAATACATGCAAAATTTGATCAAATTAAATTTATTGCTCAGTTTGCCCCGAAACATTGCCCAAAATATAGAAATAAATAAAGGATCAATTATTAAGGGTTTACATTGAAAATAAATAAATAATACAATATCAGTATTTATTTATATTTTGGTTGAATATAAAATTCTTTCAAATTTAATATTTATTACTGGTAGTAATGAGAGATTGTTAATTATTTCGAAAAATCAAAATTAAAGATAAATGAGTAGAAGATTGTTGTGGTGTGGACAGTGAAGGACACAAATAAGCAAATACTTATTTATAAGCCCAATGTTCCATATTTCCGATTTGGACAGAACCAGATACCTATCCTTTCATGATATACTTCCCAACCACCCGAATCTACTTGTTTCTCTAACTTCTTCATTTTCTAAAAGAAAATGGCTTCGAGGTCTTCTCCTCTAGAAATATTATTGGAATTCTATCAATGGGTAGATTCTCCTCATGTTTGCGTCATGTTTTTTTTTAATCTCTAACAGTAAATTTACTTGTATATATTTTTATACAGTTGTAAATAAATTTAAAAAAATATATAAGAATATCGGAGCCATGATTATTTTTTCTAGGCGATATAAAGACTTTAATTCAAAGGATACCTCCTGGTATCGCTTGATATTGCTACGATAATGAATGTAGTAATTTTATTATCATATATTTTCATTGTGTAATAATGATTTCAATATTCTGCTAAGTTTAGTTTCACATCGTTTTTTGGCACTAATTTCTCAAGAACGATTACAATGATCGTGGTATTTTTCACATCCAAAGATTACGCTGATGATGTACTTACATCCATTGGCGCAATTTGTTCCAGTTCTCATTTTCTGCAATTGTCTTCTTCCAGGACGTAGGACTGTTGAGAACTGATTACGAAAATGATTCAATTGCGTCCATTAAAGAAGGATAAATGAATGAAGGGTAGTGAAGAAGTCTTACGGCTGGCGTAGTGTTCTGTTTCTTAATTCGCATACATTACTGACGTAAATTGCGACCCAGTTCTGTCTCTGGGATCTTTGTCTTCTGAATTGATTTTTATAATACATATGTTTATATTCTATTTTGACGTGACAACGTCTTATAAATCATTTTGCGGGATGCCATGTTAGAAAAAGTGTCCCGTAACGGAAATTGACTTCGTTTAACATATGGATATTATATCATATGTATAAAAATTAATTAATAACATACCATTCTATTAATGGTATGTTATTATTTTTTTTTACTGTTTATCTATTTATTGATATTGATAACTGTATTAAATATAAATATATACAAGTAAATTTGATGTTAGTTATATAATGACATGATACAGACATATGGAGAATATACTCATTAACAGAACTCATCAACATTTCTAGAGAATATTTCGAGGCCACCTTCTTTTCAGACTCCTAGGAGAATTATCAGGTAATGAAGGTAAAGCGAGGTAAGAAACAAGTGGATTTGGTTGGTTAGGAAGTTTATCATGGAAGGATTGGTATCTGATTCTGGCTAAATCGGTGGCAAATGGAACATTGAGATCCTATTGGATGACTTAACTTGTGACTAAGGAACATAAATGATTATGGATTATGTCAGAATAGGCCTTATTACCATCATATATATATACGTGTGTCTTTTGTTATTAGTTGGAAGTTTAAATCGTTTATCTCGTAAGTGTTGTAGTAATTGTAGTCGAAATCGACGTGCAGTTTCCTGTCGTTTCAGTCTTGTGTGAGGATTCCAGGTTAGTCGTTTGTCCAGATGTAGTCCAAGGATGTAGTGTTAGGATTGGTGTGTGGATGTCTGCTGTATAGATTGTGAGAGGATGGGACTGAGGATACTACCCTGAGGAACACCAGCGGACTGAGAATAGAGGGATGAATAAGAACCATTGTGGTTTCTGTCGCAGATTTCTGTCTTTTCATTTTTAAATCTGGATTCCAAGTTAGTCATTTGTCCTGATGCTATAGCGAATCTGTTCAACAAGAATGGGGTGTAATCAAAGGTACAACAGGGCAGAAAATATTTTAATGTTAAAAGTATTTATAATTAAAGTGATGACTAAACAACGTTGTTCGAGCAATTACTTTCATAATATTAGCTTTGGCTTATTATCTTTAAGTATTACTAAAAAAAAAAAGAAAAGAAAAAAAAAGTAAGAGACTAGCTCCTCGCTTTGCTCACCTTTGAAAAGATTTTGAGATTATTTTACGATTTCAGTTTCTTTATAAAAACATTTAATTATAATTTACATTTTAAATAATACAATTATCAAATTGTAATGTACATTACAATTATTATTAAATAAATTATGTCACAGTAGTCCAGAAATTAGTTTTTGAAAGTTGTGACACATGACCTGTTTTGTTTAAATCTTTTTGTTTTGTTTTTACCTTACAAAAGTGACCGAATTATGAGTTCATTGTGTTATTTATACTGTATTTTAAAACTACTTTGTTACTTCCTGCTTTGAACTTTGAGGATATAACTTATCTTGACCTAGTGTTAATTATATTAGTACTATTAAATGTGTGACAATGAGTGACGGATCTGTCGGCGTATATAAACTGTATTTTTTCCCAAACCAAAGCAAAAACGAAAATAAACTTTGAAGTGGTGATCAAAAGTCCCGAGTTTGGTTTTGCTTGAATTTTTCTAGAATCCAAATATATGTCAACCTCGAACCTTTATTATAGAAAAATTTCGGGAAAAAACCCTCATGTTGTCGGAAAAATGCGATAATTTAAGGTAGTGAAAAAATTAATATGAATGAAGATTTGGCCATATGTAAATTTGATGGAGATATCCAGGGTGGCGGTCGAGAAAAGAAAAAAATTCAACTATTTATATATTGTCTACGTTTCGTTCCATAATATAGGTCATCAGGCCTGATGAATGGAGGTGGCATTTGAACAAGGGAATGATATTTGTTCATTGTGCCCATCTCCACTCATCTTATCAGCCCTCATGAAGACATTGTGACCTACATTGTGGGTCGAAACGTCAGTAATACATCAATACCTAGTTGAAAAATATATTTTATTTTAATTGCAGCACTGATTATCATCTTCAAATATTAGAATTATTATTCATTTTCAGCAATTTTTTTCTTATGTATATTTTTAATTACACTATTTTAAGGTAGTGAGGATATTTTCGGATGGTGCGATCAGTGGATAATAAATGAAACTTGTTTTATTTTTACCGACGTTTTGGCCTAAATTCTAGGCGAAACAACCTTGGTATAATGAAAAAAAATGTATATATATGAAAAACAATTATATCTCTTCTTTATTTTGTTATTTTCATGCTTCTGATTAAATCATGTATATCCTTTTGTACATTTCTCACTATATTAATTTAATTTTTTTTTCATTTACTATTATTTGAAATGCTTATTATATCTTGTGTTATCGTCTCTTAATTATAATTCTTGTGTCATTTTCGCTATATTATGGTTTCTGTATCATTTCGTTTTTAACACTGATGAAGACCTAAAATTCAGTCAATTAATTTGGCATAAATAAAATTAGTTTCATTATTATTTTATTACTGTTGTGTACATTTATTTGTATTCTTTATTGTCTAATTATTACATTATAAATTCCTTATAGATGATTACTATTTTAACAGAAATTGTCATAATTTGATATTTTAAAAGAGGACTGTTTTATTTTGTCGTGGTCACATTCTATTTCATAAACTATCCTCAATAGATCAATTTTACTTTCTAGAAACTTTCATCAAGTTCTAGCTAAGAGATATTACCGCCCGTTACATGTATAACACTGTTGTAATGGTGTAATAGGGGCGTTTATTTTTTTGCTTTTAACTGTCTTACGAATCAGATAAACAAGGATATCTCCTTTTCGGAGAAAGTAAGAGGGGCTTTTGCACGTCTTTGTACTTTCATCTTTTACAGTTTACAATCACTTTTACTCAATTGTTGAGATAACGTTTGAAAGGGGACGTATGCATGGAACCTGCGGCTAGTATGCAAATAATGTATGAGCATGTAAGTGTTTAGTCTATGCTTGTCTCCTGACAATAGCGGCGAAAGTTGAAGAATAAGGAAGTCCCTTTGCTTCATGTATCAACAATCTTTATTGCTTTATGGCCACTCTTTGTGTTCATAAAGTAATTTCAATATCATTAAAATTTATTAGATTTTATAGAGGAGTATTGCTGTTTGCTTCCATGGTTGTGCTATTGGATTTCATTTTATAGAGGCGTTCATTATTCATATCACACAAATGCCTTTGAATATCTAAGAAAATTAGATAGTACAAGAGTCGGGAAGAAAAAAAGGCAGTTATCTCACCTCAATTTTTGATTACTTTAATGAAAACTATGTATAATTACTAGTCAAAATTTATGAGTCTGCCAAGTATAGGTAGGGGAAATACAAAATGGCGGCTGTTTCAAACCATTAAAAAAATTTTAATTTTTCATTCGGAGCTCTATATCTTAAAACTACCAACAACACTAGAAAATCTAAAAGAACATTATATAAAGAAGAGTAAATTTGATGAAATATGAGCTATAATAGGGTTATTTACGTCCAATAGTTCTCGAAAAAAGTCTTTTAAAAAGCAACATTTCATAAAAGTGAATATATTTTGAGAAATCTATATCTCAATAACTATTCGACGAACAGATGTCTATTAGCACTCACATTAAAGCTAGTTTAATGTGCTATAAAGTAGTTTATGACCTTTACCTTCGTAGAAATAGTAGTTTTCATGATATTTGCTAAAATAAATTGATTTATAGTTGTTCGGACGTTATAAGTTTGATTTATGAAAATCTTTATTTCAGAAACCATTGGACGTACAGATGTCTTCCAGCACTCTAATAGTTACATGTGCTATAATGTTTATCTTTGTAGGAGTAGAGGTTTTTATGATATTTGACAAAATAAACTCACAAAATTTAATTTTTAGTTGTTTGTATAGAATGTTGGATTTTTGAAAAAATATATCTCTAGACCCATAAGACGCACGTTTGTCAACGTATACATATGTCTGCCAACACTCAAAATAAAGTAAATTTAACTTAATATAAAGTAGTTTATGATACTTATCTTCTTAGGGGTAGTAGTTTTTAAGATATTCACATATGAATATAAATTTGGAAAATGGAAATTTGTCCGAACAACTATAAATCAATTTATTTTAGCAAATTTCATGAAACGTACAACTCCTAGGAAAATAAACATCATAAGCTACTTTATAGCTCATTAAACTAGCTTTAATTTGAGTGCTAATAGACATCTGTACGTCAAATGGTTTTTGAGATATCGATTTTTAAAAATAAATTCACTAACTACTGATCTTTCAGTACGTCCCATACAACATTTGTATGAAATGTTGCTTTTTAAAATCTATATCTCGAGAACTATTGTACGCAAATAAGTCTATTAGGACTCATATTTTAGCAATGCATTATGAATGCCTTTGACTACCCAAGTTTGTCAGGTATTTTGAGAAAGCAGATGTATATCTATATTGAGCATATTAGGAGTGTTATCAAAAGTCAATACAACCACTTTTGGAAATGTATTATCTAAAAATGAATATGAGTCTCTCCTGTGAATTATAACTCAAAAAGTAAGAATTTTTCGAAGGGAAAAAACTTCCATAATTTCGTCCCTTTTTGAATCAGAGATCAGTGGTCTGATGGTTATTTATTACGTTTCGGGCATTCCTTTAAAAGATTCATATTCTATTTTGTGATGTGTTGTTAGCTTCTAAAAATTGTATGTTTTGCCATAATTTATTCATCATGTTCTTAGGGAAAATACAACTTTCTCTGCACTTTTTTTCTGTTCTTGGAGTTCCCCACAGAAACCGATGTAAACGAAGATCACATGGTAATATTCTACTTGAGAACAATGCTAGTTACGGTTTGAGGCGATAGTTCTAGTTGATTCTTATTATTCCATGAATCGTTACGAAGTCACATTTTCGATTCTCCATACTTACTTATGTATACAATTTTCCTTATGCTAACAGTCCAGTAAAATTGCATGTTTTAACCTTTAAGTAATTTTGATCTAATTTCTGTCAAAGGATTTTAGTGTAAAAATGCTTTAAAAAGACGATGGTAAAAATTTTACTCCTTCCTTGGTGTTTTTAGACCCAATATGCCATTTATTTCATAATATCCACCGTATATTTTTAGCCTTAAAGTGTTGCAAATTGCACTAGTAAAATTTATGGAATTTAATTTGGTATTATATATTAATTATTTTCCAAAGAATTTCAGTTTTCACGGTATTTAACAACCTGAATGAAGTCTTAATATCTAGAAAAAATTAAAAATTATTATGCTGAATCTGTAAGTTTGGCACTTGCCTCAAATCCATGACTTCTACATACAAGTGGACTTGGTAAATAACGGAAACAAAATTTAGGTATTCACATGTTTGTTTTCTTGAGACGTTTGTCAGTTATTACATTCAATTTACACTATTTTCATTATAAAATGGAACAAAATAAAGATAGCCAAAATGCAAGGAAGCATAAAAATAGAAGACCATAACCTATAAAGTCAATTTTTTTTACTAGAATTTATATCAGATATTTCTTCATTCAATTACCTAAACATATAAAGTCTTTATAAACTTATATTTGTGATGTGTTAAATAAAAAAAAAAAGTCTAAAGTTAATTGACAAACTTTGAAACAAAATATTTATTTTAATATATACAATCTTGAACTTGAGTTAGTTATTTAATTTTTTGGATTTTTTTTCCAAAGTTGGAAAAATTCTTTGATTAATTAAAAAACATAGAGCAAAAAACCTGTTCATGTTCTTCATATCATTTTATCTTGAACTTACTTGTTCCTTGTCTCCTCTCCTATTTTTTTGTTTTTATTTTTATTTTTATAAATTACTTTATTTATTAATTTTTTTTTTGATAGATTTATTTATTGATAGATATTACAATCTGCCACACAGTTGTGGGCAATAGGTAATATTGATAAATGATCTCATACATACTAAAATAAAAAAAAATAATAATAATAATAATAAAATAAAATAAAAAAAAAATAAAAACTCTCTTAAAATATATAAAAACAAAAAAATAGACAAGATGAACATAATCAGACTATCTGTATGAAAAATAAATAAATAAAATAACATAATGATAAAACAATATTTACAGAATCGACCTGAGGATCCCTGAGCCCACTCTATCCCCCACGTGTGAGGGATAGAGCAGAGCTCGAGAGATCCCAGCGCATCCCTCTCGCCGCATCACTGGTAAATTACTTTCTTAAAGTTTAAACATTTCCATAACAAAAACAATTCAAACCAAACACGAACTACTAGCAACTAACCTATCAAAACGACAATAAACAAAATGGTTTGAAGCTGAGCTGGTCTGTTGCGGACGTCATTATCTATTGAGCTGACCTATTAACAGACTCTCAAACATGTTATATCGTTTTAACATGGAAAATGAAAGAAGTATTTCTCTCCTTTTAATATGATGACCAAAGTTCGTGAATACCCCTATTATTTACTGTTATTTTGTCATGTTTTCCATTAAAAGATGGTATAAATATATCTACGCGTGCAACTAATATTATTAGCTCTATTTAAACCTGCTATTTAATCTCCGTTTCCATTCACTCATCTTATTAGTGTGCCTGTCGACGTACGGGTCCGGGCGTACCACTAATGTTTGGATTCCGTTGCCTCAAGTTCTTGAGCAGACAGAGCACTCCCAAGAAGGGCAGGGTCCATAGACAGGTGAAGATAAGCCCCTCTCCAGGAGGTAAAGGGGTTAGCGGTGCCTCTCCCACCATTCTTCAGTGCAGCGGATCGAGTCGACCGGTGCGGACCTATCTATGGCCTAGAGGATATGGTGCTTGGAAAGGTAAGTCACTACGTGTCTATCTGTGCTCTCATCCTCAGTGCAATATTTATATATCTGTATTTGTGCCCTGTGTTATCTGTGCTATATGTATCTATCAGTGGATATCTTGTGACATAGGTACCTGCACCTAGTATATTCAACAATTGAAAACATAAATTTCAGAGAAACGTTATAGATCCTCTCATTGCTTTTATATCACGATTATTTAATCTAAAGTTAGTACAACCACTTAAAAGAAAATTATTTTGGAAGCATCTCGTGTACATAAGTGAAATATTTATTGAAAATATTGATTTGTAATACCAATCTCACAGAAGAAAGCAGGAATTTTTAAATAAACTTGATTTTTAAATTAAAAAAAAAAAAAAAAACTTCATTTATGTGCTATGAAATTTATAACTTTGATAAAATACTTCTCATATGCAATTTAAATGAACTTTTAATGTGTATTTTTACAGACCTATCGCTAAAGTTATACGTGTTTTGTTTATAATAACTGTGAAAGTTATAAACAAACTTTTCATGGTTCAATAAACTAAAGATATTTATAGGAAATCGTATGGAAAACTGTTATTTACTTACATAAAAACAGTTACATTAATTTTTTTTATGTTCATTATTTATTTATTTATTTTTTGTTTTACTCTTACTAACTTCTGCTCACATAAAGAATAAATGAATTCTGATTGCTTCTTTGTGTATTTCTTACTTATTTTTTTAAATACATATTTTATTTTTCAAATCAATAACAAAGAATAATTTTACAATTGTTTAATTTTTTTTTTAACTTTATTTAGATTAAAGGGTTTTCAACTCGATCTTTACTAATCTTGACTTCAAGAAATTTTAAATAAATATTAGTTCATTTTATTTTAACCTCTATTCATTCAGGAGAAACGTTTAAAATTCTGTCCAAATCTGTCTAAGATATCCTAATTTCACATTAAAATTTATGCGCGACTTTCGATAATAGAGTTTCAAAAATATAATGAAAGTCGAGATTTTAAATGATTTTTATCAGTTTTAAATTTCTAATGAATATATCACTTGAAACAGTTATTAGAAAACTTAAATAATCAGCTTAATCGCCGAGTGTTGACCATGCGGATCAGTCACCAACCTGACGCCGGCAAACTAGTTTTGGAGTGAAAGCTAAATCCAGTTCCGTAAACAATTTGGAAACTGATTAATATTTATTTGAAAATACGCGTCCTGAAACATTTATTTTGAAATATTTATTTAACTTAATAATCTTTTACTGGAAGAGTCTTATGGAATTAAACTGGATTTAGTGAATGACCCATAATAATTATTATATAACTTATATAAATAATTAAGTATATATGATATATTAGTGTTGTTGTAAGCGCATGTTTATGGTTTTGTTGAATTTGTTTTTTAGCAGCCTGAAGATGGGAGAAATCTCCCGAAACGTTGCTGATGACATGAAATAAATTATTGTATTTTAATAAGGAAGATTGTGTCATTCACTAAATCCAGTTTAATTTATTTTGATTTATGTTTGGATATTTTATTCGGATACAGGATACTTATAAAAAATATATAAATTAATAACCTCGAATGCTAAAGTTGTAGATGGTGGTTTGTTCATCCTTAGATAATGAAATTTAAACAATAAAATATTTAAACGTGCTCGTATTTAAAAAAATAACATATTATAAAAACCCTCCAAGTCACATTATATATTTAAGTGTAAATAGTTGACCATGTATTACATATATGAGAAGATGATTGTGGGTGCGGTTAGTGAAGAACAGAAATAAGTAAAAACTTATTTATTAGTGTAAACGTTTCGGCCAAAATTTCAGGCTTTCATCAAGGCCAAGAACAAAAACTACTGAATGATTCAAAAATAAGAAAATAACTAACGATATTGATAAGTAAATAGTGTTGAAAGATATGTATTGTCCAATTAAGAAGGTAAAGGCTGTATGAGAAAAAGTAATAAATAATAAAATTAAGTAATAGGAAAAAACGCATAATAAAACACGTATGAAAATCTAGTTAGTAAATATAAATACAAAATGAAATTTTTTAAAAATAAAGTGTTGAAAAAAGTTGGATATATGTAGGTCATTAAATATGTAAGTAAAATAACAGAATTAAAGAAATAAAATATAAAGTTATGTGATTAAAAAGGAATAAAAATATTTTTGTTTAATAATAATTGTTTTAAAATTAAAGTTATAGAATAAATTGAGAAAGAAATTATACGTAACAAATGGAATATGTGAGTAAAGTACTAGAATATTAAAATACTCTTTATTACACATTATTTAGTGTTGTAATAATTAATATTATATTTTTTTGTTAATCGATAGCGAAATTGTGTTTATTTTCAAGAAAGAATAATCAATCGATTAATCGGCGAATTAAAAATGTTCGATATTTTGTTCTAAATAGTAGATATTATTTTGAATGTTATAACTCATCCGCGAACTTTCTTACATTTTTAAAGATAATTATAAATGAAGTTTTATATGATTTGTTAACGAGAGTTTTTAGCTGAGTGATAATGGAACGGAAAAACGTAGTAGTGTAGTTCTTAAATTTGCCTAAAGAGGAACCGAAAATACCCAAGCCGGATCGAGAAAGTGTCCCAAGATTAGCATAGCGCACAGCCTATTGGCGGCTTACACATACATTAACATATTTTAATGGGACGACGGGACATGGCTGAGCAAACAATTCTTATTGTATCGTCTGCCCTTGAACCACCACTCTCACCTCTTCTACGAAGGGTCCTAGCTCTGTACTGCTGTTGTTTACTGTCAACAGGTGTTGCGCAACAAGTGTGCTAGTTCGATGGCTCCTTATACCGATCTTCCAGGATTCAATTTTTATTCATAGCCTCAAATTTCGATTCATTGCTTATAGAATCATTTCGAAATCTGAAAAAAATCTTAATATATTTTGAATATTTACTTATTTTAATTTTAAAATCAATTTAAAGTTTCGTTGCCAATGTTTTAGAACAATGGTTACCAAACTTGACATCACGGACCAGTAAGTTCATAATTTAAATTCTGCGGACCACTTATGGGATTTTTTAAGTATTAAATATATTTAAAAAAAAATGATATAAGAAAACATAAAATGTACCTAGTTAATAAAATGAAACTATTAATTATAATCAAATTATGAAAGCTTTATTAATAAACCATAATAAAATAAACAAAAACAATTAAAAAATGGTTTAAATCAAACTTTAACATGATACATTTCTAGTGTGATGGATGTTCCTGCTTACTTGAAATAAGTTTATGAATATTTGGATCCAATGTAAACATGGCGAAGTGAAAGTTTACAATGAAACAGTGAATGGGAAAATTAATAGTTGTTCTGTACTAAGTCACTTTTATTTTCAATAATGTTTGAATTTATTATTGGATGCCAGATATATCAGTGAGGCCTATCTTCTTATGTATTTAAGTTTCTATATAAATTTTGTTACATTTAAATCTAATGATGAAAACTTGAAATGCTTATCTCATGAATTCCAGTCGTATCAGTAGTACCGTGTTTACTATACAAACGTGTAAATATTACTATTTCTTCCAATAATTAGTCTTAGCCCCGAAAATTTGTATGTTGCTTAGTGTCAATAAGTGGTTGTAAAAAAAAATTATATTTTTCTAAAATAAGCTGCAAGTCTATCTTCTAGAAAATATAAAAACATATTGGAGTTGAATGTTAAGAATTATTAGGATTTGGATATTTTTTTCTTAATCATATTATTTTAGAATGATATATTCTTGAAACTACTTATGTTATTGGGGTACTTTTTATTTTGTAACGGTTTGTAGCTGAGGGAATAAAGCTACTGCAGCAGTGCCGGTTTGAATCCACCCTAGGACCACTTTTATTTCTGTGGTTATCCTACAAAATGAAAACTTGACCCTCTACCAAGGTGTTATAATAGGTTTGTTTCCTCTGGATAACCCCTCTCTTCACCGTATGTCAGAAATGACCTGGTAAAGGTCATTAAAAAAAAATCTTTTAAGTTATTAGGAAATCCATAGATCTGTATATATAGAAACTTTTTTTTATTTTTGCGCTGCCCACAGTCGAAAATATTTGTCAGTTCTTTGATTTCTAGAGCAATTTATTAAGGTATACTAATTAAAGTCGACATTGCTGCGATTATTATGTGTATTTAAGGTTGTTAGGTTTAATAACGAATTCAAAAATGCTAATAAATGCTAAATAGATGTGTAAAGATCCGTAAGGTAGAACGAAGTGTAGATGGGAGGATGGCGTAAAGACTGATGTTGAAGATTTGGGTTTGGACGAGAGTTACTGGAGAAAGTAGATAGCGATTGGTGGTATCGGCATCGAACCTGAGGGTTCCCTAAACTTTTATTGTTACTATAAAAGTAAAAGCCAATAGTGGCATTACTTGCCTTTAAAGCCGGGCAGATGCATCATTTAATCCCAGGTGAGGTTCCACGATAGATTTTACTGTCATAATCTATCTTTATTTTATGTTACTGTTAATAGTATTGGAAGTGAATGGGAAGTTTAGAGCGTTTGTCAAGTAAATGTTGTAGCAATCGGAATCTACGAGCAGTTTCTTGCCGTTTCAGTCTTGTGTGTGGATTCCAAGTAAGTCTCTTGTCAAGATGGAATCCTAAGTATCGATTCAACAGGCGTTAGTGGAATATTTAGAAAGGATACTGTAGGACAGGAGGGTAGAGGTTTACGACGGAGAGTAAAGGTGATCTGGTAGGATTTATTTTGATTCTTCAGTTTTGACACCATTCTTCAATAGATGTTCTGTGTGTCTGTTGTGTTTGTGATGCATTAGTTGGGTCGTTGTTTACAGACAGTATACATGTGTCGTCAGCGTATGTTATTAGGACAGTGTTAGGGTGGGTTGGGATGTCAGGTGTATAAACCGAATAAGGAATGGGACCTAAGATACTACCTACCTTGAGGAACACCGGCGGACTGAGAAAAGAGAGATGAGTAAGCTAGGTTATGATTTACTTTAAAGGTTCTATCAGTGAGGTAGGAACGGATTATAAGGAAATATGTAGGGGGTAGGAATTGACGTAATTTATAGAGCAGATCTGGATGCCAGACTCGATCAAAAGCTCATATTAATATGAATTACATATATTGAACATTACTTGATTCTGAAAAATGTTCCATGAGTGCCCCAGAATGTTAGCTGGATTAGTTGGATATCATCTTGTAAATTATTTTGATAATGAGAGTTCCACTAAAGATTTGTACAGAGGACAAGCAGACTTATACTATAGAGGTCAATCATTTATAGGACTAAAATTAAAAAAAAAAAACCGCAATACAAGGGTGTTTTTATGAATTGTGTTCCCCTGAGCCCTCGTCGCCCACCAATGGAGGAATTAATTGTCGCAGGAAGGACGAAATAAGCCTCGGATGGGAAACCGGTCGTGCCGTTAAGATCTGTAGGTCAGCTGTCGAGGGAGTGCGGCCTCAATGAGGGGCCCAGTGACAACTCATTTCCAAATCGGAGAACTCCCAAAGTCCAAAGTGAGCTGGCCGCTGGGGAAGGTCATAGCCGCCGGTAACTGGCTCTGATATACTTCTATTGGGAACAGGTTCCTCTTCCCAACCGGATGCAGCGAGTCCAACGGTGAATTTCCGGTCTGGCCTTCTGGATGTTGTTTTCGACTTCTTTAGGTACCCGCATAGCACTCCACTGTCCGATTTAAAATTTAAGTTCGTAGCTATGATTAAATATTTCGTAGAACATATCGAGATCAGTCTACTATTAAGTGATTAAAATCATTTTTCAATAGTCGAAAAAGAAACACATATTTTCTACCATCAAATATTAACCCTTATCGAGGTGTAGATAATTGACCGTAGATTAATGACTACGCCTAACCCAATGCGACATTATTGTAATAGTTAGTTTTTAAGGCGCTGACTGGGTATTTTCTTGATGGAGGAATTGGTAGGACTGCTTATTAGCTGAGTATCCGTAACAGGGCAATTGACATCTCCAGTTATATATCACTGCCTTTTCTAAATAAATAATTATTTGAATCTCATAGATGTGTAAAATAAATAATTTCTAACAAAAATGTTATTCTTACAACAGTGATTTTTTTTGGCATATTTACCAAAACTACTTGACAGTTGCAATCATGGCATCATTAAGTATTAACACATTTTTATTGTCGGACTGGGATCGTTAATAGTATAACTGCCACGTTTAACTATAATAGGTATACGCCTTAACAGTGAACTGCCAACCTTATGAAATGTAAATACGATAGGCGGAAAAAACATATTAACTTATATATTTGCCCAAAAACTCAAAATTGTATCAGCCACAGGTCCCTAAAACACATCCACTATAAATCTCAAAAACAAATCCACCACGGACCTACAAAACAAATTTGCTCAAGAACATAAAATCAGGTAGTTTCGAAATGTTTTGCTTTGTCACCAAGTAACATACGACAAAGTACTGTTGTCACGTAAGGTGATATACGACCAATTTTTTTGTTAATATACACTTTTTTAATTATTTATTAATGGTATTTATAACTATATTAAATAAATAAACAATTAGTAGATGAGTTATATTAAAATGGCATGACACAGTATTATTCCATTATTAAAACTGCCATAGCATGTCTTGAGTAGAAGGTCTCGTGGCCATCTTCTTTTCAAACGGCTGAGAAGATTATCAAGAACTAAAAAGGAAGAAAGGTTAGAAACAAGTTGGTATAGGCGGTTAGGGAGTTTATAATGGGAGAATAGACATCTTTATCTGGCCAAATCAGCAAAATGTCTATCGTTGAGGTCATCTTTGAAAACGAAAGGAGCATCGAGGAACTTATGAAGGATTTTTGATCAAAAGGATGCAGGAAGAATTCGATGTTTTAGTGGAGTCTCAAAATTCCATTAGGCCAAATAGGCCAGATTTTTTTCTTTTGTATGACCCCTACCTGGTTAATTCTGACACACAGTGAGGGTTATCTAGAGGTAACCAACCTATAATAACCATAGTGGTCAAGTTTTAATTTCATGAGACCACCACAGAAATAAAAGGCCGCATTCAAACCGGTACTGATGCAGCCGCTTAACCCCCCTGGCTACAAACTTCCCAATATAGGCCAGATAGCCCATACCATGCCTTATGTTATTAGTTAGGAGTTTAAATAGTTTTTCTAGTAACTGTTGTACCAGTTGGGATCGTCGAACAGTTTTCTCTCTTTTCAATCTTGCTTAAGGATTCAAATTTCGTCGTTTGTCTAGATCTTAGGTTGCGAATCGGTTCAACAGAATAAGTGAAGTGTTATTAAAGGATACTGAAGGACAAGCAGTATTTCCACCTTTATATTATTTTTTGACATCAGGAAATTCTCTAACAACTATAGGAATTAATGAAATGTCAGATATATTGAAGAACAGTCTGCCGTTGTTAGTTAAGGAAAGATGAAGTCATGATGAAAACGAGTTGAAGGTAGCTTTTTTTGTTTTGTTTTTTCGTACCCCTCTGACGAAATAAGTTATTTAATACATACATATAGGATATAGTTATATGTATAGCTACTTCCTGTATGTAGGAGCCTCTTTGCCTCTTTTTCTGCATTCTAGTAATGCATTTTAATAGGGGGCTGAGGAAATTTGATTATTTGGGAAGGGGTAGTCTGTATTTTGTGTGTGAAATAACGCGTAGAAGGTATATAATTCCGATGCCTATGGGGAAAAAGCCAGAGTCAAAAATATTAAAGTCATCTTACATTATATATTTTTTCTTTTCATTACCCTTATTTCAGAAAAGGTTTATTATTAACTCAATATATATTTCGATTTCCTCAACTGTATTCTTCTTCTGTAGCTCCCAACATTTTAAGGAATTTCTGAGTTTGTAATAACGTTCTATGAATTTCATAATGTGCAGGGACCGATATTGCTTTTGAAATGTATTTTAACTAAACTTGAAAACTTAATTCCTAAATACGTGTTCTTGCACGTCGTTTCTGATTTTTCATTGGCTAGTAGTTTGTTGCCAACGCACCGGAGAGGGCGCAGGTTTAAGGGTCCTGAACAGTGGATTTGTTTGTTGGTGTAGAGCAGTGATTCTCAAAGTGGACGCTGCACAGATTCAGGGGGGCTGTGATGGTCACAGGTACATCTGGGGGGCGATGAATAACTACAAGTTGTCCCGGTCAACAATATTACTGCAGACTCTAATAGAGCCGATGATTACTAAATTGGTAGCAGCACGCCAGGTTCATCCTTCTCATTAAGATGATTTCGAATGTTTTAACTTTTGTATTACATTCTATTCTGAGTTCAATAGTTTCATAATTTCAAAGTTCAATGTTTCTAATCTACAGCTTTCTCATCTATATTTTACAGAAAAGGCAGAAACATTAATACATATATATTTCCTATTAATTGTTATTGAAATTAAAAAAATCCAGTGGGCGCTAAGTAATATTTTTCCTGGAAAGGGGGCGGTAGAACAAAAACATTTGGGAATAACTGCTGTAGAGAGTGGAAAAACTTTATGGACCTTCGATGGATGATTTCAGGTACAGTGAGTAGTTGGAAGAGCTTGTGCAGTTGGTCCATCTTCACCTTTTTCAGCAATGTCTTCCTCGACACATTCTCTTGTAAGCGTTGAGATGGCGCTGTGTCCCTTCTCTGAGGATCGCCATACAGGAGTGCTGATCTCAATATAATTTGATAAATTTGGAGTTTGAGCCTTAATGAGAGGACGGGTGATGATACAAGGAGTTGTAGCCGGTATGATCTGAGACGGACTCAGTTTGGTTTTCATTTAGCAATGACCCGACAGTGTCATGTGTCGATCCAATTTAATGCCCAGATATACTACGGAGTTTGAAGGCCTTAGTTCGGAGTTTGCCACTTGGAGCAATTCTATCAATGAACGATCCCTTATAGCTTCTTTATAATTGTTGTTGATATATTTGTCGTTTCATTTACCTAAATCATATTAAAAATATCGTAAAGTTTCAGATAAATGTTGTTACTAGAATGAAGAAAATAATACCTAAGAATAATCAGACTGCAGTGACTTAGGTAGACACGGCCGAAGCATTTAAAGGAGAGTATAGCATGTCCTGTAGTAGTTAAACCTTTTACGCAACTTCTTCCATCTATTAGCTACCAGTGTTAATCTGTGAGAAAGTTTTTAAAAACGAAATGACTTACTATAATTGAAAGATGTCCGGGCAGCTCCACGTACTTGCTAAACGACCGGAAAGACCTGAAGTAACCTTAATAGCAATAATTGTCAGTAATGGAAGGAATATTATTACTATTAAGTAACTGGAGATAACAAACTGAGGCCCTAGAGTACACGGCAGCACGCAGCCTTACTGGAGCAATAACCTTTCGCTTACCTTTGTCTCCAGTGTTCAGTAGCAACTCTTTTTACAACGAAGAATATCTTACTTATTCAGTTACATTTAACGGGATCGCGGTAGGTCAGTAGGTAAGCGGGTTCGATTCTGGCTGTGAAAGATAATTATTTATTATGTTACCATAGCAAGCATGTAGTGGTGGTCCACTACGGTTCTTAAGAACAATTAAAAAAAAAGAAATATTTCGTAAAACTAACGAAATGAGTCAGAGATTGCCATCCTGTTAGTTTTCGATCCCGTTATTATTTAATTGTTGATAAGAATGAGCGAAATGAAAACAATGAATCTTTTCTTGAATTAAGTCGCAAATTCTTCGATTTCAAAATGTATTATTTTTCTAATTATGAGAGATAGTTGGCCGTGGATGATATATGAGGAGAAGATGGTTGGGGGTGCGGTCAATGAAAAACACAAATAAGAATGATTAACTTATTTTAATGTGCCGACGTATCGGCTAGAGTTTCTAGCCTTCTTCAGGACTAAAAACAAAACAAGATAACAACCACAGTAAGTATAGAAAAATAAAAAAATATAAAAAGAAAGTATAAACAGAATAATTTTACACATACAATGAATAATTTTACAAAATAGAATTAATAAAATGCTTGAAGAAGTTTGTCGGGGGGTGCGGTCAGCAGAGAACAACATAAATAAACAAAACCATATTTATTTATTTTATGCCGACGTTTCGACCTGAGTTTCAGGTCTTCATCAGGGGTTGTGTCGTAGAGGAGG
>NW_027111025.1:1242158-1260572 GCF_000696795.3 Halyomorpha halys | reverse complement strand
GCTCCAAGGACCTGGGTTCGAATCCAGCTTTGGGAGAAGTCATTTTCAGTTTTACTGAAGCCGTGAGTCGGCCAAGTGGGTTCTGGAGACCTCCGAGATCCATTCAGCCTCATGAAGTGGCTACACTTTATTGGGTAAAAATCTTGCCGTCGAGCGTGATTCCTGACCAAATTATCTCCTTGCATAACCGTTGGTCTTGTAGCTATACTTTCTTATAGTAATACCCATGACCCTTCATATAAGTTCTGATTTATATATTTTTTGCTATAATCGTTTGATATAATTTGTATTTTTAAAATGTGAAGTGAAATCTTAAGGTTCATAATATAATTCGAAAAAAATACTTGATTAGCAGTTCAACTATTGGTATTTTCACAATTCACAAAACGAAGAACTAAAGACAACAGCTAACCTAATGGCGGTTGTTGTTAGTGGGCAAAACACAACATTACGCTCATTACCGTTTTAACGCCAAACCGAACTTACAAAGACGCTAGTAGCAAACTTAGGAACAAAGTAAAAATAACAGTTGCCATTCGTTTCGAACAACAGTTCTTTCATTTTAACGTGGACATAAACGTATGTTAAATGAATGTATGAGCTAATATCTCGGGGCACACTCAGCCTCTATAAAGTGAGTAATGACCCTATAAGGGTTGTATACAACGTATACAAGGGTTGTAGCGTACAGTTTTTCGGTGACAGCATGTGTTATATTGTAAGGTAATTTTACTCGGTTGTTAAAAAGAGAAATTAAAAAACTATATTTAGGAAACCTATTATCTGAGGCTTTCGAGTTCTCATCCCTGGTGAATGAAACGTTTAGAAAGGAATTAGTTTTTTTTTTCTTGTTCCTGTAAATTCTACTGAACAAAAGTGAAAACTACCCATGCTATTTTCCCAAGGTTCTGGAGGAAATGGAGGCTCTCTCTGGCTAAGTCTTCTTGACCCTCCATTCCCAGGGTGCGTCAGGACGGAAGTCTTTAGGGAAGCCATCTAACTCGTCCGATTATTAGCAAGGTGAAGGGTATTACAGAGGTTTCATGATGTAACCTTGCTTCTTTGCTGTCTTTTCCATTTTTTCTTTTTTTTTTTTGCAAACTTCAGCAATTAATCTTTAGGCACTAGCTGCTTCTATCACTTTAATACCAGCTTTATGTATAGGCAGTGTTCATTTATAAATAAGGGGAATTTTTTTTTTTTTAAATATAAAAATTATTTTATTTAATATAAAAATCATTAAATGTCAGATGAAAACTGCCGTCATGTCAAACGTCCTCACTCGGAAAGAAGGGCCATCTCCCTCTCCTACATAGAATGGACAACTAAAATAATAGGCCAATTTGATGACCTCTGTCTATGATGAACAATGATTAGTGTAGGTTTCGTAATTAGTTTCAGTAATATCCTACAATATTGATCTTAGTAGTTACTTCAAATAAACTTTTTTTTTAAAATGTATTTATTGTTATTTGCAACTGTATACATATATACACATCACGTAAATTTGCTGTAAGTGATATTATGACATGATACAAACATGTGGAGAATCTACCCATTGTTAGAATTCCAAAAACATTTCTAAAGGAGAAGATCTCGAGGCCATCTTCTTTTCAGACGCCTAAGAGGATCGTTAGGTAGTGAAGGAGAAGCCAGGTTAGAAACAAGTGGATTTGGGTGGTTGGGAAGTTTATCATGGAAGGATTGGTATCTGGTTCTGGCCAAATCGGCAACATATGGGACGTTGAGGTCCTGATGGATGATCTGATTTGTGACAAATCAATCGATTCGTAGTATGTTCAAGTGTTGATGTACTGATTTCTATTGTAGTAAATCTTTTATTTTTTGTCCTTATATACTTCTATACGGATATTTTTTTTCCCATGTTTATTGATTTTTATAAGATTTGATTACATGTATTATTGTAGAATCTTATTTTTTCATATTAACTTTACATTTATTAATTCCAATAAATCCCACCAAATCACATTTACCCTTCGTCGTAAACCAATGACCTCTTGTCCAACAGTATCCTTTAATAATACCCCACTTATTCCTGTCGAACAGATTCGTTACTTAGGACTACATCTCGACAAACGACTGACATAGAATCCTCATACAATACTGAAAAGACAGGAAACTGCTCGTCGATTTCGACTATTATAACATTTATTAGACAAACGGTCTAAATTGCCAATCCATTACAAAAGACTGATCTACATGACTATTATAAGGCCTATCTGGACATACGGAGTTGAGGTTTGGCCCAACCAGCCACTAAGCCATCGAATTCCTCACGAATCCAATCTTTACAGCCCAAAATCCTTCGGAAAATCCTTAATGCTCCTTACTTTGTCACAAATCAAGTCATCCATCAGGACCTCAATGTTCCATATGTTGCCGATTTGGCTAGAACCACATACACTTCTCAACCACCCAGATCCACTTGTTTCTTACCTGGCTTCTCCTTCATTACCTAATAATCTTCCTAGCCGTCTGAAAAGAAGATGCCCTCGAGATCTTCGCCTCTAGAAATGTTATTGGAGTTCTATCAGTGGGTAGATTCTCCACATGTTTGTATCATGTCACTATGTCACCTACAGCAAATTTACTTGTTGTATATATGCATATACAGTTGTAAATAACAATAAATAAATTATTAAAAAAATTACCGGGAGAAGGTAATTCAGCTTTGTGTAAGTTTGTCAACTTATATTTAATGCCCTGTTGTTTCTATAAAAGCAAAATAAAATAAAAAAAAAGTATAAATAATAAATATTTACTTTCGAGA
The DNA here is from genome assembly GCF_000696795.3 of Halyomorpha halys. Lineage (NCBI taxonomy): Eukaryota > Metazoa > Arthropoda > Insecta > Hemiptera > Pentatomidae > Halyomorpha > Halyomorpha halys. The sequence goes on along the minus strand of NW_027111025.1, from coordinate 1,257,781 downwards.
TTCATAGTTTTGGAACTAAAATGTTAACGGAACTTTCGGCTTTTATCCTTATTTATACTTCTATAATTTCAAGTCCAGTTACTTAAACTTATTATTATATATTATTATTGCTTTTTATATTTTTAACGAAAAACTAAAAATTCATAGAGTAATATTGGTTATATGGAAGGAAATGGTAAGATGTCTATATCTGTGGTTTCGTTGGGTCGTTATCCGTAATAGAAATCGTGAGGATCGGCTGATACATTTACCCCCATCTACTGATCTCTCGTATTCCATTTCTTTTCGGTTTGGAGGACCAAGGCACGATAGGGTCATCGGCTGGGGATAAGCTCGAGTAACTCCCAGGAATCTGTCTAATTACAACGGTAGGGAGCTAAAGGAGGTTCGCAATGCTTTATCGGCACAATGTCTTCCATATATAATCGGGAGTAGGTGCACTTTACCTTGGATTAAGTCGTTACACCTAATATCTATGGAAATTCGTGTGGTTATTATGGTTTTCTTGAAACTCGTAGATGCGTAAGGTTCAGCGTGTGGAAATTGAAATGAAGTTTCTCCATTACCATTTATATCAAGTTGGCTCTATTATGTTATGAACAGTTAGATCTTAAAGTAATTATTTCCTTGAGAAAAAGTAGAGGAATTATTATGATTATTTAATTTTTTTTTTAATTATCACCTAAATTGTAACTTATAGAAACCTTGGAATCTAATATTGAAAAAAAATCTAATATTGTAGATTTTTTTCTAACTAAAAAAAAAATCATATTATTCTTTCTTATTTGAATTTCTTTATTTACAAACAAATATACCTTATGCATACCGAAATTCAATTAATATGCCACAATTTTTTTTATAAAATTTAAAACAATTACCTTGAATAAATATATTAACAATAATCATATTACTATCAGTTTTATAATAAATTAATAAATAAAATTTCATATATAATAATTAATAAGGAGATATAAAAAAATTATAGACTCTAGTGCCTTAGTTTGAAATAAACAATTTAAAATAATGAAATTATAAAATATTTTCAATAATAACAAACTTAAAAAAAGAGATAATAATAATTAACAAAAAGAAAAAAAAACAAATAATATTTATATAAGTATAAAGTTAATAAAAATATCATAGATATACCATAGAGTTTGTATTAAATGTAGAAAAAAAATTAAATAAATACATAAAAGAAAACAATTGAAATAAAACCATCTAGTATAGCATAAATCATTTCAAATAACTAGATTCTAATAAAGAAAAAATGCAATAAAGATAATTAATAAGAATGAGCAATTAATGTTTATATTTATGTTTTCAAGTTTTAAATAAAAATTGAATACATCAAATGTAAAAAAAATAAATCTTTTAATTCAGTCTGTCATAATATTTCTTTTACGAACATTCAGCTTTATGGGAAGATTAAACTTGAACTATTTTAAATTATATTTTTAATTACATTGATCGATTTTTTTATTAGAAAAACTTTGCAATGTAAAGAGGATTTCCCGCCCACAGCGTTGACTTCTTAAGGAGCTACGTGCTACTGCCTCCACCGCCCTCTATTATTTCTCTTTCTTTTTCTCCTCCTGAGGTTTTCCTTATTCCGCAGATCAGACTTTTTGATTTCTTAATCGACATCGACCGTGTGGGAAGCGATTGTTGAATACATTACCTCGTCGGATTCACAACATTACTTGTGAAACTAAGCTGTCTTGATCTCTCATGTGTTACAGTCGCATAAAATATTCAGTTTCCATTTAGGTTCATCCGATAAAAACATAGTGTATATAATCACTCTGCTTTTGAGAGTACTGAAATATTAACAATGATTTATTTAGACTTGCTGCTTGAATGCGTTGGGTTGCTACAATACACAGCATACCATTCAATCCATAATCGGACAATCCATAATAATCCATAATATATACAATACATTAAATGATTTAACTACATTGTTTTTTAAACGATGATGATACATTAAATCCGTATAATGATATGCTGAATTTTTTAATCAAATAAGACTGTAAACAAAGGAATAAATAAATTTTATAAATATTTAGCTACAAAAATATATACTAATATTTCTCATTAATATAAAAATAAATAATTTTCTTGAAATGAGAAAAATTAATGTTTAAATAAATAAATTTTATCAAATTTTAGACCCAAATCAAATTTATATTTCTTTATAAGTTTATAGTTCTTTATAAGACGTTTTGGTCATTTCGCCCATCTTCAAGGAAAATCTTAATTCAATTTTAGAACCACATCAATTAAAAAAAAAAAATGTAGGCAGGCTATTCTGTCTAGGTCATTAATTTCAGTCCACAATTACTCTATTTTGTCAATTCTTCATATTAAATTAAAAATTAAAACTTTTAATTTATTGTTTTTATATATAATTCATATAAAAACAAAAGTAGTTAAAATTATTTTTAAAAAAAAGTTCATATTACAAAGTATTTTGCTCAGCTTTCAAGTAAGATTTTTCAATTTTGGTTTTTTAATTTTTTTAATAATTTGAAATATTTATACCTTCTGGAACATACCAGATCCTCGTTGGAAGGATAATTAAATTGTGAAATAAGACAAACTAATAAAGTAAAATATAAAATAATATTTAGTAGACAATATTAGTGAAGATACTATCAATTATTGTATTGGTCTTTGCACCTTAAGTTTCTTTACAAAAGTTATTTATTTATATATTTCGAATTATGACATTAAATAATGTTTCTAAAGAAGATCTGAATGAAAGAACTATAGAGAGGATTTATGTTTTCGAATCTTTATGTTCATATTAACTATATTCTCGCTCATTATCTAATGTTTATATTAAGTGTGCTTTTAATGCACACATTTAAAATTCTCATAATTGAACCCTGAAAAGAGACTTGTTAGCCGTATTCTGTTAAGAAATAACATTTTTTTTTTATTGTCGTAGAAGAAGAGGGGCTACGGTAGCAGCATAGTAACGCACCTGTCTGCCAACCCTAAGGTTGTGAGTTCGAGCTCGGTCCTACCTGGGATTTTTTCAAGCATAAAATTATACAAAAATCACTCATACCCCTGGGCATTTGTGAGGCCTGTTAGACCTCCACGGTCTGTCGCAACAATAATACTAATAACTTAGAAGAAAAAGGTTTTAAGGGAGCAAGGGAGCTTAGTGACAAAGACCATGCTTTGCTTGAATAATGTAAAAATTTATAATTTTATTTACAATTGGACGTATTCCAAAGATAGTACCGAAGACTGCGGTTACTTTCTCCATAAGACACTTTGTTTTTTCTATTAAATTTCCCACTATTCAAGGAACGCAGCAATATATACTTCTTTCATCTAAAATTAATGTAAAAAAAAATCCGAAATATATCATTTTCATGTTAATGAATGAATATGAAGAGAGAAAAAAGTAGTGATTCCTATTATTTTGGCTTATAAAAATAGGTAAGGCGTATACATTTTTTTTCTAATTCTTACTTTCCCATTCTTTGATTGATACTATTTTTCTGTTAGATCTCTAGGAACAAACTTGCATTCAACCTGCATTACTTCCGATACGTTTAAAAACTAATTATATACTTTAATGGAATTTTGTCTTACTTTAAATATACCTATAAATATTAAAACTATAACATTAATAGGCGCCTTTCATGTGTCAATGTTCGCATTTATTTTGTTTATGTTTGTCCGAGGCGGAGAAACTCCCTGAGAAGGTTAATAAGAGCCAGTGGATAGAGGAGCAGTTAGGAGCAATTACTGTCATGCCAGTAAATTGTCGAAGCAGGTCACTAACAGTTGATCTCTTGGAAAGCTCCTTCTCTACACTTTTAGTTTCTTCCTTTTTACTAGATAATTGAATGATGCCGGACTTTCGTTCGTGACCACACGATTTTCAAAAATTCACGCTTTTTTCAATTTTTTTTTTTTAAGAATGCTGTTTTCATTGTTTCGTTGTTTAACCTCTCCTTTTTTTTTTTTTTTGAGGCTCTGTGCTTGGAAATCTGCGTTGTTACAAAAAACTAAATTTATTTAATTTTAAAAAATACTGTTATTTTTTTTAGTTCCCAAAATTTTATTTGATTCCCTAAATGAGCAATAATAAATCACCAAATAACTTTTGCAATGAAGTACTGAAAAAAAGATTAGTTCATAATAATACAGATTACCTTTTTATACATCCCAATCCAACTGTTCGTAAAAAATAATTATAAACAGTTAATCACACAAAAAGTATCAAAATGTTACAATCTTTTTTAGTTTTATCACAAAGTAGGTTAGCATTTGAAAATTGTGAGATGCGCGTATAAGTTTATTTAAATTTGTAAGAGTCATATATCGTATACAATTTAAAACGGGCTGACTGGAAAATTATAATAAAATAATCTTGCCAATACCTTATTTTTAAATTGATTTTTTTTGTTACGTGCAATTTTATCAGAGTTTATTTATTGTTCGAGACGGGTAGTTTTATTAATAATAACGAAAATTATCCAAATAGTCTCAACCGTCTTGATTAAAACATTTTACATATCTAACGTTTCGGCCGAATCGGGCATCTTCAAGGACCATCTTAATTTTAGTATCACAGCCCCACATTGATTTATAAACCTTTGCAGGCTATCATGTCCAAGTCAGTCTAGCACAGTCATAATAAAACTAAAACTATATCTGTTACTGTTATATATAATAATAAATAATATAATAAATTTGATATAAAGTTTGATTATTTGATAATAAATTTTATTATTCACAATTTTGTATTTTACATAATTAACTTTTTACTGCAAGTAGGTTATTTAATATTAGAGACAAATTAAAGTTTATTTTGGCTGTGTTAATTTAACTTGGGCATAAGAGCCTGCAAAGTTTTATAAAACAATGAGAGGCTTGGATACTGAAATCAGGATTGCCATTGATGATGGCCGGATTGGTCGGAACGTTGGACATGTAATATATTTTAATAAAAAGGTTGAGACTATTTGAATAATTTTTGTTTTTATTGATGAAGTTTATTTATTTCTGTTACTTACCACTATAAATTATACCATGGAAATAATTACTTTGTAATTACCCCTGTTATTACCAAGAAAAGAAACAAAGTGGTGGTAATCCTTATAAAGAGTAGCTATAAAGTTGTTAAGCTATCTGTACAGCGGCGGATATTAAGCCCGCATAATATTCGCGCATAATCATTTCGCCATTTCAAGTAGTGCAGCTGCAGGTATTATGTGCATTTCCCTTTCAAAACCCTTTTAGATCTTTTACGAGGTATTATTTAAATTATATTATTCATTAGGCATATCTATTACTTTCGGCGAAAAAAAAAAAATCAATTAAGCATCAAGCATATTCATTGAAAAATTCTTCAGTCCTTGAAGAATATTGTTAGGCGTGGTATATTTATTACATATATCAATATTATTTATATTTCCTCTGGATCAATTTAAATGAGATGTTTAAGTTCCATATTTCCCACGATATTATTTTTTAAAAGCAATGTATACCAGCCAGCAAGTATACAAAATGTACAGAAAAATCAGTATTTAGTGAAATTATTGTGGGAAATCTTATATCTCAGAGACCATGAGACGTACATATGTCTATTAACGCTTAAATAAAAGCTAGGTCAATATTCTATACAGTAATTTATGCCGTTTATCTTAGTATGCAGTAGTAGTCTTCATGATATTTACTCTATTACTATGATATTATTTGATAGTCCAGATGGTGGTCACTAAAGGTATACAAATAGTAAAAGAAAACTATTTATTGTTAACCAAGGTTTCGCTCCACGTTACAAGGCTTCGTTAGGGCTGTTAGATTGGCGAAGTGGGCGAAGTGGGGCGAAACCTTGGTTAGCAATAAACAGTTTTCATTTACTATTTTGATACAATTATACACTGCCACCCGGTCTATCTTCCTACAATCTACTTCATACGGTCAACTATCTTATTCCAATATCTTTAATTTGAGTGCTGGCAGACACTTATGCGTCTAATAGTTCCTTTCTTAATATTAGGTTAGGAAATTTTGTTTTCCAAAATCTGTATCAAGGGAACTATTGAACATTATACATTTTTATGGAACATATTTAAGCAGATTTACTCTACTATAAATGATGCTCCATTAGCTTTTCTGTAGACATGGAACTTCGAATGAAAAATTCTATATATTTTTTTAATGTTCAGCTGCCATTTTGTACTCTACCTGGCAGGCTCATCAATTTTGGCTAATAATTATACTATATAATAAAAAAATTGGCTGAAATTACTGATTTTTTTTCACCGAGCTCTTGTACTACATAATCTGAACACTTTAAATGTACCTAAAAGTTGTTTATATGACAAAATAGAATGTTGTAGTTACAGGGATTAGGTAACTTAAAGGTGAGGGAGACCCCGAAACGTAGTTATATGAAATAATCCATAGGAAGTATATTTCCCTTATTATTCACTTACAAGTCAATATAATTTTTCAATAAATCCTTCATACGGACAATGTACTAGCGTAATTTCAATGATAACGTGGAACTACTCCCGGATCCAATCTTATCAAGGTACGCTAGGATGGGCGATCTATGTTGGCCTATAGCCTATTGTTAAAAGCTTGTACGTGCTGTTAGAGAAGCAGCTAACCGCTGAACTATGACCGTGAAGAAAGACAAAATCTTTAGGCGTTATCAAGATTGGCTTAGAAGAAAAGAGCGCTGCTGATCGACTTAAAGCGATCAAATTGACCTTCGTGATCGTCTATTTCTTGTCGCTGCGTCCTTGGTTCTCTCTAAGAGATTATTTTTTTTTTATAATTACTTATTTCTCATTTGTCGTAACCTTATAACATCCTGTCTTCTTCAATAATTTTCCGCTTCATTCTTTCCTGTAGTTTGAAATTCTAACTTACAAGGTGATACGAGGTCGAAACATAATAATCATGTGTCCGAGGATTCTTTCCAATGCGTCAACAAATATTTTTCATATTTTTTTAATTTTGATTATCGTACGCCACCTTTACTATGCACGTATTTAATGTTTAAATATATGTTCATATTATAATAGTGGCCCTGATTCCGGGTCTTTGCCCCCCCCCCCGATCATTGTTTGGTCGAAGGCTCAGCCTAAAAATAGAAGATTATCCATTTTATAAATTTATTTAAGTGTTTCAACCACTCGGGCCATTTACACTGGATTTACAAATTAGATTACAATTGGCATGTTCATACAGTTATAATACAAATGCAGTTAAAATTACAAAGTGAGAAATTTACAATTACAATTACATATTAACAATTACAATTTACACCTCACAAAGTTACAACTAGAACTGACGTAGTGAGCAAATTATTGTTGTGGGATCTTCTCTGATCATTTCCTGTACACATGAAGAGAATCGGTGTGACTCGGAGCAACCCAGTAAGAATGCGTGACAGCGAGATCGCTTCAGCAGCAGCGACACATCGGTGCATCCTCCCTCCTTCATGAGATGACAGTGGGTGAGTCGAGTATGGCCTATCCGAAGACGGGTCAATACATCTCTGTAGCAGATTCATGTTTCCGGCCGGACGTTCCACCGTATGCTGGACCATTCCTAAATTGTTGTCTCTCGAGATGAACCATTCGTACTGCCATCAATTTTCTTTGATTTTCATGTAGATGATGCTACGACTTGGCCTGTATTTATAGCTAGTCTGCCTTTTCTTTCCCGGTAACCCACAATGACCTGTCAGCCATAAAAACAAGATCTTAAGGTAAGATTTGATTAAATGTTATGGTAGAGCTTGGAATGATGTAGAAACTTAAAAAATCTATCTAGGGTATGTTTGTTATCCTGCTAGATGGAATAAAGATCATCAGGTATATTATATAAAGATTTGAGGGAGTTATAAGCTCGGCATTCTGTCAGAATGTGTTTGACTGTAAGTTCTGTTCCGCAAGTTTGGCATAATGGTAGAGGATCGCGGGCCATAAGGTAACCGTGGGTCAGGCGCGTGTGACTTATTCTATCTAAAGATTATCCTTTACACATCCAAAAATTAAAGCGATTGTTCAGGCCACTTTTTTGTTTAAAAATCTTTAGTAAGCTATTTCTAGCAGAGGTAATTCCTATCTACTGCAGTGGCAACCTCTTTGGATTAGAGATAACAGTGTCTGTCTTACCTAGTTAATGTGTGTGCAGTTTATATTTTATTTTTCTATTTCTTCACTAATTTTTCATCTATCTTCAGTCTATCAACCTATGTTCATCTATTTCTTTAATCCATTTTCAGGAATATTTAAATCTTTTTATTTCTATTTCTCTTTTACCTCTTTTCACCCTAAATCAACACAATATTTAAAAACCCAAATTAATTATCCATAGAACCCAGCTTATGCTGGGTATAGTGTAAGGACGTCAATAGGACAAGCGGACTTTGGCCTCTACAGCAATGATGGCACACAAGTGATTGACGCCTTAAAATAATATATATAAAAAAAAGTTCTTTCTCGATTGTTGTTTTAAAAATAATAGTAAATGCATTAAATAAATAAAAAAAAAACAACTAGTTTTCAGCAACTAGTGGTTACTTCTGTTCAAGGCGCAGCTCCATCGTTAACTATGTACTCCGATATTATTCTGCTATTGCGGTCTCACCGTCAAATTTTCAATGCAGGTCTAAACCACACATCAGGCATAAAAAGATCCGCTTACCTTGGCGATATAATTGGCATACACACCTTGTTCAACTCCTTGAGAATAGTCTAGTTTAGAATAATTGAGATACAACTGTTCTATTCGCTAATAATTTTCCTCAAGGCTTCATTTATAACGTGTGCCTGGAGCATGAGATCGATAATACTAGCAGAAATATTTAAAAGATCAACAGGAGTTCAGATTCTGTATGCGTTAATTTGGATGAAAAGGCCAGATCAGAGGTACCGAACACGTCTCGTAACAACCATATAAAATTATAATTATAGCTTAGCAAATAAATTCATAAGATTCGTTTTGATAGGATCCTCCTACTTACGCTTTGGTCTACCCCTCGGACGTTTTCCCTTTGCCTTTGCTTTTTTTGGCAACTAAGAAACTAATGTATTCTGAGAAAGGTACGTTCGTTTTGGAATTCTCTAGCATCACTGACCCTTATTTTGTATGTGTAGTTTTGCTCAACCGGAAGACATGCACAAAGAGGAAGATGTACCTCTATAAACGGTACATACATCCCGGTTTTGGAATGGAATAAGTGTATTTAAAACATCATGCATATACTGAATTTTTCTTAGGAGTCAGTTTATTATAAATAAAAATATTTAATTACTATTAGAAGATTGTAAATAATGCCTCAAGCCTATGCTATACCAGTTAATAATCAATCAACTGGGGTATAGGCTGTGAAGCCGGGCACAATAAAGGTAGAAAAATCATATTATTTTTATACCAGATCGGCCTGGTGGGCCTTACATGGTTGATATAACTTATATTATAAATATTTTTTAACAGTTGATTATCAGGGGGTATAGTCATACAAATGACACCCCTAACTATATACAATGTTCTTATTAAAAAAAAAATAATAAGAATAAAATAAATAGATAAGAATAATGCTTCTTAATAAAAGAGGAAAGTAAAATTAATAACAAAAATATTGATATTGGTAAACTTAAATAAAACAAACAATTGCCTTCTAATAGTAAAACAAGTTAATTTGAAAAAGGGAAGAGAGAAGAAAAGAGAAAAAAATAATATTAAAATGAATAATAATAATAATAAATAAATAGAGGTAGTGTGACTATGAATTAATTTTATATTTATTAAAAATTTATAAAATTATGACCGGCAGCAGCCTGGGCTTCAGTCTTCGGGTTGAGGTTTGGTTTCCCAAGTTGTAGGTCACTGCTCCTTTAACTGTCGGCAACTGGGAGTGGAACTTCATGAACCGTTTTTTTATATAATCCTCTTTTGACTCCATATGTAATTCGCAATGCAACTGGCTATTTCTTATGAACCAAGGAGCATTAACTGCGATTCTTAGGACTTTATTTGGAAAAGATTGTAGTTTTTCCTTTTCGTGAAGGATGCCGCTCCCCAGACTTCACAGCCGTACATCAGCAGTGGCCTGAGGATTGTTTTAAATATAACAACAGTTATTTCTGGTTTTAGTTTGGAATTTCTGTTTAGGATAGAATATAGCATTAGAAAAATCATTAGGGAGGATTATTGCATCAAATCAGAAATAGCATACCTCACCTCGACAGTCTTAAAATGGCTGGCTAAATAGCGAAATTACACCAACCTAAAATCAGTTAAACATATACTGACAAGGAGGAGGATCTAGAGGTGCAATCAATGAAACTTTCTTTGGTGATACTAGATCGAAAAATATCATAAATCCGTCTATATTCAATATGCTCAAAAAGCCAAAAAAAAAAAATATATATATATATATATATAATTTTAGACTTTTTTTCATACCTACATCAGGACGGCAGTTGGTGCAGTTTGTTTCAATAATAGACCTCTATCGTAAATTGGTTTCATCTGCCAAATAAATTTTTTGTGAACCGGTCCAGTAATTTCTATTTATGAAAAAATTGGAGTTTTTTGATTACTGTAAAAACGAATCTTACTAGCCTTTTCTTATAAAGAAAAAAAAATTGGACTACTTCACAACAAGCAACTGGATATCGTATACGGGTCAACCGTCTCGCAAAGTTTAGGATCTAAGATACAATCCTTCCCAAAGGTAAGAAATCGTATCCTGGCCATTGCATCACCTTTTCATACGATGTGGTACGCAGTCTCATAATCCTTTCTGCAGAACCTGCAGATTGTTGACTCTTTCAATCTCATTTTAAAGAGATGCTTATTCAGCTGATAGTATCCTGCATATAGTACTGTCACCCATCTTAAAGTGCTCCTGTACATACTATGAAATGTATTACTTCATTTTGAGCAGGAGCCCTATAGGAACATCATTGACTCCTTAAGTTTTCTAGTTGGTATGTACGTTAATAATAGAAGAAAAAAATCAATAATTTTGTAAAAATTGAAAAAAAAATATAGATAAAGAAACTTATTAAAGAACTAAAACAATAACAAAAAAATCATGAAATACTATTGTGTATTTTATTATTTTATCTCTTTGTCTATGTAATATAAGAACAATAAGCAATTGTCCAACTAGATTTAGAATTCAATGCAGTTGAGCGGCACTGCATTTTCTGTATTTCTCCCTTTTTAAAATTATGGGTTTTAACAGTTGCATGGTTTCATACATTTGCTGATAATATATTAAATCTGTTTTTTGGTATACACAGTGTCTGTATACTTTTTTTTATAATGAATTTGGTAGGGGCTTTCTCTGGATGTTCGCCATAGTTACGCTACTACATAGGATCACTGAATTCGGAATATGATGATTTATTTATTATTTGCTTAATTTTTAGGCGCCGTATACAACTCCAGGGCTAGAGGCAGGTAGATAGGTATTCTGGATTTCGTGGTTACATTTCTTGGTACAGGTTGTTCTTCTTTAGGAACTTAAACAAATTATTTCAATTTTCTGGCAGTAAGGCTTGACGTTGTCCCCGGAGGCTAAAAGACGTTCTCATTGATTCCAGCCACGAACAGTGTTCCAGGATATGCTCCATCGTCTGGGTACATTTTCATCTAAAACATGTCGGTGAAGTATTTCTTTCAAGAAGGTGCTTGTGTGTTAATCTTGTATGTTCGATCCTGAGTCGGGTTATGATGTTACGGCAACCTTTGAGAATTGGCGGTAGAGGTTGAGTATCACCAAGTATTGTCTTCATTTTATTTGTTTCAGGTAGCTTGGACCAAAAACAGCGCCATGGTTCCTTGCATTGGGTCAGAACCGATTTATGGTAATCATACAGCGCCAAGTTACAATATGATGATTTAAAATCAATTAAATTTAATATGGTAGTAACAGATACGAGGCCGTTGTATCCGAGTGTGTTGAGGCACAATCTTAGCTACCTTGAAACTGGAGAGGTTAACATTTCTTAGGATAACCTCCCCGTATGTCAAATATAACTAGAGGTAAAAAAAATTAATTACAATATTTATTATTAATTAAAACTTCATATCAGGTAAAGGTGGCGAAAAACAATTAAATGATTGCTGGACGTTGTTTGTTTTTGCTTGGAGCCAGAACTAGCCCAACGTTTTCTCCCTTGACTGGCAGTTAATTAAGCAAACTAAACGACAGCGGAAGGCCTCCCAGTTCCTGACAGGGCGATCAGAATGCATTCCGTCGGCTCATAGAAATAGACATCGGGTAAATTTCACTTTCTAATTAAGAGCCAGAGAACGACGCCAAACCGGAGTTGTGTCACGTAACCCTGACTCGTTATAGCAGCCACAGGTTGGGGTCACGTATCCAGGTAGCGGCCCTCCTCCGCATTATAAGCAGCTCTGCGATTTGAGGAAGTTCTTCCTGGCTTCTTGGTAATCTCGTCTGGCGGCGAGACTGTGTCTGGGTGGGACTCTTGAAGCTGAAGATTATCTGAAGTATATTATCTTCTGTCCTGATGATGCCAAATGATAGTGAACCATTGTCTGATGAGTTAGGAACTGCTCTATGAGAGAGTCTAAAGCACCTAAAGCATTTTTAGGATGTCTTTCAATAATTTATATTATGATTTCGTATTGATAAATATAGTTAAGGTAGAGTAAAGAAAAATATTGTGATCGAGACAAATTTCGAATTCGAGTTTTCGACGAAAATACACGTTTTGAAATTTCCTTTGAGTTCGAATAACCGCAAAACCGGGTAAGTGTTATTTAATACCAGAAAAAAAAATTCTTCTAAAGTACCTTTGATTTTGTTAATTAGGGAAAAAATAAACAGTTCTCATTATTAGCAATAATAAACAATATATAAATACAAAATATTGAAGAATTTTATGAATAACTCCGATTCGAACGAGACAACTCGAGAACCTCTCACTTAACCGATTGCGTGACGGTTTCGTTTTATTTTGTCATATTATTTAGATTGTTGAGCTAAAAAAAATTATATTTTAGAATACGTATCAATATTCTATATTTGTTTGTACAACGTTTCATATTTCCCTTTTTCGAGTTATAGTATTTCTCATTATTAAGTGCATCCATTTTTTTTTTAAATTTTGTCATACGGCACTTAATTAAAATTTTAAGTACAACATTGCGAATGAGGAATATTAGTACCAGAAGATGGGGAAAACCGAAACGTTGTACAAACAAATATAAAACATTGATAATATTCTAAATGGAGTTTATTTTAAATCTCCAAAATCATAGCAAGAAATAAAATCCAGAATGTTATACTGTTGTATTCTTGACAGGAAAAAAGTTAATATTCGCTGTTTCCATCTCAATACCCCTTAATATGTATTTTTATATCGATAAAAAAGTACTTTAATGTAGTGCTTGTTTTACGTAGTATATTTTGCACATTTCATGATGAGCATGAATCGAACCCGGATTTTCATGGATGCAAGATATACCGCACACCACTAAGACGGGACCTTGGCAGCCACAGATCTAATCCTGGGAGAGACTCTAAGCTGTCAGTTACGTCAGCCTATTGTTCTGTATCACTTTCCATGGAAGAGCTTAGTGCCATTGACAACTTGGCCTGTGCAGTTCCCAACGGATGGGAAACTAAACGGTTTACATCACTATATTAAGGTTTAGTATGTATTAACGTTTGATATAAATCTATCTAACAGCAAGGGCGTTTCCAGTATTAAACCTGGAAGAGGATAAACCTTGGTCATTCAGGTTGTGATATTTAAGCTCGGAAAAGGTGGATGAAACCAAAATTAAAAAAAAAAAAATACGTATAATTATGAAATGAAATGAAACAGCCTTTTGATTATGCATTAAATTAATACCATACAAAATACAATATAAACATTTAAAGAAGATAAGGAGAAAAAATAAATTTATATATATTATGGTTGTCAAAACATTAACTTCCATCAATTTTCTTTCCATCTTTCTGCATCGTTTCCTGCATACGCCTTCCCTTTCGGGAGTAATAGCCAGCACTTCCTGGGGTGACCAGCCCTATTGGGAGGCAAAGGTATAATTATAGCAGTGTTTTATTAGTTATTATAATTATTTGTTTGAAAAAAAAATATTAAATTAATATATTTTTTTTTCTGGGGGGAGGGAGGAGTTGCCCCTTGCTGGATACGTCCACGTCTAACAGAGTTTAATGCTATTCACTTTTACTTACGCAAAAATAAACATTTGAATGATTTGTTTCGTACAAAATATTTACAGCCCCCTCCTTTTATGAAGCATAAAATAGCATTTTATTTGTAAAGTAATATTTATTTTTTTATAATTATTTAAACATAGCTAATTATAAAAAATAAATCTTAAGAATGATACTGTTAGTAAAATAAAGTTATTTTTCTCATGATGCATTAGTTTTAGACTGTAGGCATTATATATGAAGATGACTTGGAGTGCGGTGAGGAAAGAACACAAATATATAAAACGTACCTTATTAGTGCTAACGTTTTGGCCAGAATTTCAGACTTTCATTACGTTAATTACAAAAAAAAGGGCCGCCTGTAGCTAAGGTACTTGAGGCGGTTCGAATTCGGCCTAGTGGTCGACTTTTATTTCTGCGGCGGTCCCATGAAATGAAGACGTGACCTTTAACCATGGTTAAAGTATGATAGTACCTGTATATCACCCCTCCCACAACAAATCAGAAATGACCAGGAAGGAGGTTATCAAAATAAAATACAAAAACAAGATACCAACCTCAATGAATAAAAATAAAAAAGCAGAATTATAATAGCAAATGAAAAGATAACAAATAATATAGGTACATAAGTAATATGATAAGAAATGTATAATTTTAAGTATTCCAAGAATATAAAAGTAGTATGAGAACATAACAAAATAAAAATTATGAAAGAGGGGATAAAAATAAATTAATTCGTTTTAAAAAAATTAACATAGCTAATGAAGCATTGTCTCAAGACCGTTTCCTTTTCCCAACTTCATAATCACCCCATAAGGATGCAGACTCAATATACTGCCAACGACTGACTTACTACTCGGAATCAAGAAAGAACTTTCTCTTACCTCTTCTACATTTCATATCTTTGTATATTTGTTTTTCTTTTTATTCCTATTCATTTGGGTGCTATCGAAAGGATTTCACTAATTTTAGTTTTATTCTTATAAATTTTTTTATTTTATTATTTTCAGAGAGTGTCTTTACCATACATTCTATGAAAAAAAGGCACCAACGATCAATGAACCAAAAAGAAAAAAAGAATCCTGAAAATTATTAGAGGAGGTCTTAGTAAAAAATGAAACTATTATTATTTTTCATTGGAGAGCAGTCAACGAATGTCAAGATAAAATAAAATATTTATTTCTTGTTATATATATTTTGATAAAATTAAAACAAACTAACCTTTATTTTTTTTATTGTTAATTTTTTTTTATCACAATTTTCATCAGTTGTCATTTTTAACTATTGAAACTGATTCAAATATCTTTTTTATTGTTGTTGTTGATTGTTGTTTAAAGGCGTAAAACCCTCTGGTCATCAACGCCTATGGCATGATAAAAGTAAAAAAATAAAATAAAATAAA
>NW_027111025.1:1240432-1241988 GCF_000696795.3 Halyomorpha halys | reverse complement strand
AAAATATGTCTAATCGTAAGAATGGACTGACAATATTTGCGCGTTGGAGGTGGCAGTTTTCTGATCAGGTGAGAGTGGGTGAGGAGAGTATGTCCTATTCTCAAAAAATATCTTCTTTTTTTTAACTTTAGAAGTTATGTTTTATTAATGTTTATTCTACATTTCAAATTTTATTTTTATCTTAGCACAGGCAATGATTCTGGCTAAACTGTTAAACTGAGTTAAAAATTTATTTACTGTTTGACTTATTTCGACCATACCTAGACCATTTTCCTTTTTTTTTTTTTTTTAATATGTTTGTTCCTTTTTTTTCTGAAAACGTACGGTAATAAAGTAATGTCTACGGTAAACGACAAAAAAAAAATTAAATAAAATTATGGCCATAGTATAAATAATAAGTTATAAAAGCTTTGATTCTCATACCGCCCTTAAATAATGATATTAACTTGTGTTCGGTTAATTTCTGTCAATATCCCAACTTGTTCAGAATATTTAGTCTCAAACCCGGAGTGCCCTCATACCTTACAATCCCATAGTCCACAAATTAGTTATAGATGGGCAGGTATATTTCGATGTGGAAAGTTGGTTACGAGAGATATTCAATATTTTTTTCCAAAGCAGATCTTTATTAATGATTTCACTCTAGCTGCTTGTTCCTTATACTACGCCGCCTTTTGCTGAGTAGCACTGACCCCATTGTAATAAACAACGAGTACTCTGTCTTTCTTCGTTTTTTATTGCGCGAAAAAAGGCCAGAACATATAAAACGTGGGAAAAGCCAAAGCGCACAACTGAGATATAGCATTTCTAGAAACTCATTTCCAGGTTCGGAGAATTTCGATTACTTAGGAGTTTTATCGGTTTTACTAATTGCTTTGTATATTTTATTATTTATTTTATTGCTTATCTGTGATTTTAATGTCAATTTTTCTATTTAATGATCCTCCGAGTTGGTTACTTTCTTTCTTTTTTGCTATATTTCTATACCTTTGTGGCCATATATGTGAAGTGCTTTCTTATCGTTCAATTAGAAGTATAAGATTTTTTTCTATCGAGATAGTATTTTTTTCTTTGGTAACGACTTTTATTTTGATGCGCTTAGAACAGTATCGATAACTGCACTGTAATAGCATTTGAGCAAGATATAATATTATAACATTCTAGTGCATTATATAATATTCTTATTTGAGTAATATCTATTATTCTAGATGAAGAAATGAGGAGGTGTCATATTGTTGAAAGAATTCTTTGTAAATATGTTGTATGTGGAGAACATGGTTGGAGCTACAGTCAGCAATATTATATGTGCCAACATTTCGGCCTGAAATTTAGGCATTCATCAGGTAAATACAAAAACGAGATTACAATCTTAATTCAGAGAAAAATATTAATAACATAATAACTAACACACTTGGAAACATCTGTGAGATAATGAATCATTTTATCATGTATATCGGTCTCTTTTCCACATTTTACAATGTTAATTTCAATTTTTTTTATTAACATATTTTTAATCAATACTTACATATTTTATTATTTTAATTTCAATTTTTTTC
>NW_027111025.1:1234826-1240222 GCF_000696795.3 Halyomorpha halys | reverse complement strand
TCTATTAATATATTTTTAATCATTAATTACATATTTTATTATGTTAATTTCAATTACTCATCATTTACATTTTCCTCCTGTTTAGTTCTTTATTTACATTTATTGTATTATCTACCATCTGTTTAATTTATTATTATATATGTTTTCATGTTTTGTTGTTATTATTTTATTTTTATTTTTCTCTGAATAAAGTTGTTATCTTGCTTTTGTTTTTCTTCCCCAGTGAAGGCCTGACATTTAGTTCGAAACTTCAGCACAATAAATATATTTTAATTGTTTGCCTCTCATTACTGACCGCACTTTTCATCATTTTCTACTTACATTTATTCTAAGGTCAACTTTATACACCTCATTATAAATATGTTTTAGTTGTTCGTCTTAAACTTAAAATCTTATTTGTATATTAATATATTTTATTCAATTATTATTTAAATCATTATCATCAATATGCTCTCACTAGAACATGCGCAGAATAGTTTTTCCGTTCTAAATCCTATGTCACGGCATAGGTTCGGCCGTTTGGTGATGTGATCAATAGAAAAAATCTATCCATTTTACCATCACTTATGGTATAACTTGTTTTATTAGAATTTTGCACAAATAAACTTGAAAAAATGCTTTATTCGGCAATGCTGCCTAAATACATCGAGCAGCTTGAACACATATACACAGTGTACTTATCAATCTATGATTGGATATATATACTCCGACATATCTTAATCAAAGATACAAGATAGATTTTTTTTGCTATTTCATTTTTCGAACAATTAGCTACATCCTAAATACAAAATATTATCTTATCAAATATTTTTTTTTTAATTTAATTTTATTTCTTATATATCTGTTTTCCACCTTCTTCTTTTCACACAAAGTTATATTACATTTTCCTTTTTTTTCCTTTTTTATTATTTACCTTTTTTTTTCAACCCTATATACGCTATTCTCTCTACTCCCTTCTCCATGATCCACAACATACGTTCTACTCGTTACACAAGTGCAATGTACATTAAACCAACTAAAATATTCACAGTAACAGAACAATTAAAAACCAATTAAATATGCTTGAAAAAATTAATAAAAAAAAACATAACAATAAGTTAATATAAATAAGTTAACACACAAAAAAACTGGGTTAGAAAGTCTATCAAATAAAAATAATTATAACTATAATAATAAAAAAAAATTCATAATATCAGATGTCCTCAGAGGTAATTCCAATGCAGACGTAAATACTTACATTTAAAACAACAAATCTATTCGTGTTATAGTATAACATAGTAATGTCGCATATAATAGGGGTGTATAGAAAAAACACCAATTTTCAACCAAATATTTGTATTATTATTTCTGTAATATAAAATAAAATAAATTCTCCAGTATAGTTCATTGTTATCTACGGCCATTAGCTATCCGCTAGCTAATTACTCGATCCCACACTGATACCATTCTTTGGGATAGCTGTCAATGAACTCCTGGACCGCAAAATTATCCATTTTTTCCCTTGGAGGAAATAGATCATGGAGGGAAACAAATAGCAATCCGATGATGCGAGGTCAGGACTATATGGAGAATGAGACAAGAGTTGGAACCCATGAAGTTCTTTAAACTTGAAATTTTGATAAATAGGTAATTTTTTTTATACACCCCATTATAATAAAAATCCTGAAAATTATTCATCCGACACTGCGTTAAAGTCTCTCCTATATTCATAAATAATTAGTGTGTTTTACAGATTTTGCAACTATCCACAAAATAAGATACAAGAAGGTTAAGTCTTATTTAACTGCAGATAGTTTTAGTAACTGTGAAGATTTTATGGCGGACGTCGTACTGCCGAGTCCAAATGAGCTACCGATATCATTAAAGACACCGCGTACTTTCTACAAATGGTGATGATCTTTTCCTGAAGACTTTCGCTCTTATGATCTACAAGCCATCGGCCGCGTAGAAAGGTAGCGATAATGTTCTAGCTTCATCTATAGCGGTATCTATTTCTGTCAGATATAACTCTCTTTGCCCTTTTCAGTTTTATATATTTTTTCTAGGATAAGGTTTAATAGCGCGTATTGCAACTCGATTGGCTTAGTTATTTAGCTATTCATTAAGTAACGAATATATATATATATATTTTTTTTTTATTTATTTATTGCTACTTACAACTGTAAATTTGATTTCAGTTAAAATTGAGTCTTCGTCAGACGTGCAGAGAAATACCCATTGGTAGCACTCTAATGACGTTTTACATTAGCATGTCTCATGGCCACCTTCTTTTCAGATGGTTAGGGAGTTTTTAATGGAAGGTATGATAACTGATTCGGGCTAGATCGGTTACATATAGGACATTAAGGACAAAGTTGTTCGGACAAATTTTCATTGGCCAAATTTATATTAATATGTGAATATCATAAAAATTACTACCCCTACGAAGATAAGTGTCATAAACTACATTATAGTGAGTTAAATTTACTTTATTTTGAGTTTTGTCAGACATATGTACGTCTTATGAATCTAGAAATATATTTTTACAAATATCCAACATTTTAGATGAACAACTATAAATTAACATTTTGTGAGTTTATTTTGTCAAATATCATAAAAAACTCCTACAAAGATAAACATAATAACTATCTTGTAGTAAATTTAGCTAGCTTTAATTTGAATGCTGGCAGACATCTGTACGTTAAAGTTTTTCATAAATCAAACTTATTGTCCGAACAACTATAAGGCAATTTATTTTAGCAAATATCATGAAATATTCGTATGAAAGTAAAGGTCATAAACTTATTTATAGTCCATTAAACTAGCTTTAATTTGCTAATAGACATCTATACATTTCATAGTTCCTGAGATATAGATTTCTCAAAATAAATTAACTAACTACTAATCTTTCAGAAGATTTTTAAGAAATTTTGCTTTTTAAAACGCTATATCTCGAGAACTATTGGACGCAAATCTCTTTTAGAGCTAATATTTTAGCAAATTTACTATTCTTTAAATAATGTTCTCTTAGGTTTTCTAGTGTTGTTGGTAGTTTTTAAGATATAGAGCTCCGAATGAAAAATTAATATTTTTTTAAGGTTTTGAAACAGCCGCAATTTTTTATTCCCCCTACCTATATTTAGCAGACTCATCAATTTTGACTAGTAATTATACATAGTTTTCATTAAAGTAATAAAAAATTGGGTTGAGATAACTGCCTTTTTTTCTTCCCGGCTCTTGTACTAATACTATATGTTCCAAATATAAGTAAGTGAAAGTAAAAAATCCAAGAAACAAAATCGTTTTAAAATGAAATTCTTTTAAAGACATTGCACTTTAAAACATTTTTTTATACATTTTTACTGTTTACCCCGCACTGTTTTCATACACGTAAAAAAAAATTAATAAAAATTATTTTCTTTTTTTGGGGGGATTCTCACATTTTATTGGAAATTTCTGAGTTCTTCAAGTGAAAAGCTTGGTTTTTGAAGTTTAGAACATTAATAATGGATTCAACAGATAATAATAATAATGATAATAATGCATAACACTGATATGACCTAGTGACAAGATATAGTGGTAGTGAACACATATAATGGCTTTGTTTATTAACCTTATTAAGATTTATAAAAAAAAAAAAAATAATAATAAAAACTAGGACTGGGCACATTGATTACGATTGGTTTTGGAAAAGCTAACTCTGTTCTCTAGTATGGGAACTGCATTATGCCATTAATGGGAATCGTATACTTTCACGTCTTACCCCCATTCCTGTAATTGCCAAGTATTAAATCACTTCATCAACTTAGAGAGAGCATCCTATGCAAATATTACAAAATTGTGTGGGAAAGAGAACTCTGTAACTTCTTCAAGGTTTAGTATGGTGGGATGGTGGAGGTATCTTCGACACACTTATCTGTTGTACATCTTTAGCAGATTTGAGATACCGTAAAAATACCTATGTCTTAATGTAATATACATGTAATAAATAAATCTTAATCGCTTCATAAAGAACATAAATATTATATAAAAGACTGTTACACAACTTTTTACGCTGACTACTACCTTAGTTTATTAATAAATTAGTTTAAATGAGTTTTCTGTCAACAGTCAGTATATCCACTTTTAGAAAGTTATAATTTAAAAATTATCGTAAGGGTATTTCCAGTAGATAAGTCTAATGTTGATTTATAATACTTACTTGAAAATTTTGTAATATACTTAATAAGATTGTCATAAAAAATTTTATTTGTCAAAAAAATCTTTACTTACTAGAAGTTAATTAATGTTTGATAAAAAAAAATTATTTACTAAGGTAAAATAAAAATATAATAAAGAATTCTAGTAAATTTATTCACAAATTATTAGAAAATATTCCAATCTCATTAACTACCAGGAAATTGGTCTGGACTTGGAAATATCCATTTATCCGGAATCCTTATTTTTTTTAATTATTTATGGTCAGAATTCCTTATTTAAAAGATAATTGGGCTATTCATGATGTTGTATCAAATGTAAAAAGTTTTAACATGCTAAATGTTATGAGTATTGGATTGTGAGCAGCCTAATTTTAAAGTTCATGTTATTTGCTAAATGTAGAGGAGCTCCTGGCGGATTTTCTTAGCAACTTGTTTTGTAACCCTGTTATCTAACATGATAATGATATCTCCGACTGCTTTGTCACAACATCTTTCTTCACCTTAGTTGTTCCTTGTTTCGTGTTAGTTTATTCTCTATTAATTGATTTTTATGTTAATTCATTACTTTATTAGAGTTTAAAAACGTCTAAACCATAAAAGACAAACCAATCACAAACCACGAGCAAATAACCTATCAAAACGACATCAGATATCATTCTCCATTTTGCAGACCCATTAACAGACTTTCAACCATGATAAATGTTATGTAGTTTTAACATATACATCGTAGGCATTATTTCTTCATTTAACACAACTTTTTCTATTCAACATGTTAAAGAGCATGTTAAACTAAAGATCATGAATAGAGATAGTATAAAATGTTTATGTTAATGATGAACTTCACAAAGCCAATTTGAAATATATTAAAATTATGTATAAAATGTCTACGTTAAATCTTCAGAAACGTTATTTTGGATGCCAAAAAGTGATATAAATAAACAAATAAAGATTTACAATATACAGTAAATTTTTAATTAGTATGACATTGGACACTTAGGTCACGAATATAGATATTTTGGTTAAAATGTATAATATATAAATAATATTGTAATAATGTATATATAAAACATAAGAATAATTAGATTTATTTTTTATTAATATAGTTGTTTGAGAGTGGTTTAGTTTCTTTTTAAAAACAATTTTGATCTTTTTTCTCTCAACTTTATTTCTTTTTAACATCCGACGTTTCGACCTCTCAGGTCATTCTCAAGGATTCCT
>NW_027111025.1:1229195-1232009 GCF_000696795.3 Halyomorpha halys | reverse complement strand
TTATTATTCTTTTGAATAAAGTTACTATTAAATCTGTTTTCCAGTTCTATAACCGGAATCAGTATGTGTGGAGGAAATTTATTACTCATTTTACATTCCTTTATGTAAAAAATCTTTCCTTCAACTTTCACTAACTTAATACATAAACAAATTAGTCCCTTAATAACTTCTGCTTCCACTATAAGAATAATAATAAATGACTGTAATAAATTGTACTTGTAATAGGATAGGGAAATCGCACTTCTCGCACATCCCTTCATTTGTTTTTTTTCTGATTCGTAGGACTTTGCTACTATGATTCCATTTGGCCTAATTAATAAATACAATTTCAAAAAACAAGCTTCGCATTCTGTATGATGTTTCAACGTCAACATCCTAATTAATTAAAAATTTAATTTTAGAGAAAATGATTTTAAATTTGAAATGAAAGACCAATGTTTTCATAAGAAATTATAGATTTTTTTTTCGGCACAGGTCATCCTCAATCTCTGTAAAGCTTTTTTATATACCTTTACGTCAATTAATGAATGTTTTCTTTATTTTTTTCTACAGAATAAATAAGTATATAAATATTTTTTTTTATAAAATCAATGCTATTTATTATAACTGAAGTGAACTCTGTGTACCAACCATTTATCATACAAATCAGGCCGATATTCAAATAAGCATAATGCAATAGCTGTGAGCCCAAAATCAATAGGGCGTTACCTCTTAGGAAATAGGCGTTCTGTTCTGAATAAAATTCATATCCAGTGGGAAGGTCAAAATTATTTGTTTATATATTGTAGTGATTATCGAGTGCCAACTAGATCACAATCGATGACCTATCCAGTTGTTTACTCGATCACCGGCTGTTATCCACTGGGCAGTGAATTGACCGGTTCATTGCGATCTCATGCATTTTATCTGCTCGGACAGCGTGAATAAACTGCCTCGAATCATTTTAAACTGCTGCTCTGTTAGAGCGCCATAGCTCTGTTGTTTGTCAATATCAACATGTCCGTGTTCAGAACTTCAGTAAATTACTACGTCATACGGTATTACTAAAATCGATTTAAAATTGTAAAAATATTGGGAAGTTGTGAGGCAAGCTTAAAAGTTAACATTATGTGTCTGAAAGGTTATATATAATTTTTCATTATCATGTGTCATTTTTCACTGATCGAACCCGGAACAGATTTAGAAAGATGGTCTCTTAGCTTAATTAACTGTATATCTACTTGTTTAATTTTGTTATTCTACTCACATATTTAATTAATCACGTATATTTTTTTCTGTATATATTTCGTATTACTTTAATTTTAAATAATTTCCAATATGTGCATATGTTTATTTAGTTGATTTTTATGTCTATGTTATTTTCTTCTTTCAGCATTCACTTTAAAGTTATTATTTGCTCTTTGTATTATATACATTTTCAATATTGTAATAATATCACGCATTTTCTTCAATACTAATTATTTACCTATTACCTTCTTATGTTTTTTGTTTTTCTGTACTTCTATTGAATCATTATGGCTGTTATGTTGTTAGCTCTGATGAAGGCCCATAAATCTAGCCGAAACATTGGCACTTGTAAAGTTAATAAGTTGTTGCTTATTTGTATTCTTCATCGCATTTTCTCATATTTCACCTACATTATGATTTTTTTTTCAAGGAAAATAAACATTAGCACTTATGTTTATTTCAATATTTTGGAGGACGTTTGTAATGAGGTGCCTAACTGTTCCAAACAGTTATGAGCTCAAATTCGCGGATGCATCACAAACGCTTGCCCAAATTGTCTAACTACAGCATATTCTACGCTTAAATGCTTTTACTAAATCCATTTTTACAATACTAAATTAGATTTTCTTCATCCCTTCTTCAGTCTGAACATAGTTCCAGTTTTGCATACTAAAAAATAGCAGAAACCCGTTTCCACCAAACAGCCTGAGCAATATTGTGCTTAAATTTTAAAAACTCGCTTAGTGAAAGTATGCTAACAATCTCTGCATTGAATTTCCCAACAACTGGAGCCATAAGGCAGGAAAGGTCATTACAAGGAATATCTGACAAGATGTAGGGCAAGCCCTGACCCTTGGACCCCATCTAACCATTTTGGACCTGTCCCTACCGAACCCATAACCAGTTCTCACATAACTCCCCGTTCGACAGCCTTCCATGACTTAACGTCTGTTCCAAGTGTTGGGAAATTTCAATGCAATTTACTGCGTAAAAGAATGCTGTTGCGTTAGGACTTGTTGCATGGGATCAATTACTGCTATCACTAATGAGATCTCCTATCTACGCCAGATGGGTACGCTCTCTCCGTAATTCTAAAAAAATGATTTGATTCGTTCCAAATATATTTTAACCTATGTAAGTTCACACATAGGACCATAAGAAATTTAGATTAAACTTTTAGTATGCAATTAAAAACTTAATGCAAATTAATTTAAACTGAACAACACCGGAAAAAATCACCATTGTTATAAATAAAGTATAGTAGGGTAGGAATATAACTACATGAGTAATAACTATATGAAAACTAAATAATCAATTGAACGCATATGAACAGTTCAATAAATTCTGTAGAACGGACCTTCGATTCCTTTGCTTTTAAACTTAACTATCACTAGAGACTTTAGGGTCACTGTATATATACAACTTACGATTAGACTGAACAGAAACATAAAACAAAATGGGGTGTTTTGGGCAGAGACTTGATTATGAGTTTTGATCTGTGTGTTTAGAATACATTATACACATAGATGGCTCATTGTAAGTTTAAAAAAATGTTTATTATTATTTACGGCTTATACACAATTTATA
>NW_027111025.1:1219865-1229100 GCF_000696795.3 Halyomorpha halys | reverse complement strand
ATATTCAATTAAAGCAAAATATATAACGCTGAGGTATTTGAGATTTACATTATCTAAGGAAAATGAATCGGAGAGGTATATGAGAATTTTGTGTCTTATCTGACTTAGAATGGGGTTCAATAGAGCAATGCATTAGAGTAATTATTTTGGTAAATGAACTACACGAATGACCAGGAGTGCAGTATTTTGTAAGGAAGGACTGTTATTAGACTGATGGTTGTGTAAGGAAGGTAATTTAGTCAGAATTACGCACGATCGTAAGATTTTTCCTCAATTAAGAATACCCACTTTGGGTTGAACCCATAGAACCCCACAGGGTTGACTCACGGCCACAGCAACACAATAAATAATTATCTATTTCACAGTCGGATTGGAACCTGAATCCTCGGAACTCGTAGCAATGAGCTACACCCCTTCTATTGGTAAATGTTGGTAGTTGTATTTAGCAAAGTAAGGTCCTTGATGATCTTTGGTTTTACTGGCATTGTAGTTGTCCCTTAAGTTGGCTGTTTATGTATGAATTGAGTGAGTATGAGCTCTTCGAGGTTTCAACTTTTTTCTTCCTTCAGCCATCGGTCTTTATTAATGGAACAATTAAATAATTTTTAACAATTAAATATCTCTTCTCCCCCTCTATTATGTATATTACCATTTATTGTTTACCTAATTTAAATATTTTTTTTTTACAATGTTTACTTTAAAATTATTTCCGTTATTGTGGCGTGGTAAACTGCCATCCCCACTCCTCCCAATACAAACTGCTCACTCTGACTTTGACACCCGTCAAAACAGGTATGAATTCTGTCTCATCATTTGATTTTATTCTTTTCTTTTTTCATCTCTTAATTTGTACTTTCTTCTCTTATTTTATCTCTTATCTATCTGTTACTATTACCCTCTTCATTTACTGCTTACAACCTTTAATTTTTCTTATTATATTTTACTTTTCATTGTATAACCCTGTTATTTTCTACTTATGTTTTTTTTTGTGTGTGTTTGTATCTTTTTTAGCTCTGACGAACCCCTCCAACGTTGGCTCAATAAAAATAGTATTATCATTTACTATTTGAGTTTTTTTTTACCGCACCCGGACCATATTCCATTCATAAATAACTTTTCATCTGTTTTACAAACAAACGTGAGAGAAAACTGCGACAGTAGAAAATAATAATAAAAAAAAAAAAAAAACCTTTTTATTATTATTATATTTGAAAGAAGATACGAACACAACATTCCCTTGAACGTAGCTGCTTGCTAACGATAAAGAGCGAGCCTTCTTGGCCTTGGAGGCGCCACACCAGCGAGCGATGCTAATCTCTCTCCAGACAATAGCCTCTCTCCCTCCTCCCTCCTCCCTCCTCTCCTCCTCTCCTCCTCACTCCCTCATCTTAAAATAATGATAATAGATGGTTTTCACTCGGCAAAAATGCGGATTGTGGATCCTAGTGCCAATACCAGTGGCCGTTTGGTCCTTCGTTTTTATTGCCATCGTTTTACAGAATAACTCCTGCTTTCCTGGTTCATCGAACCTGGTAGTGCAATAGCTGTGTACCTAAACACTTAAAATTGATGAATTTTATTTAATAATAAACTTAATAATAATAATGATCCTGTTCATCTCTATTTCTCTTTTGGTTACTATAACTTTGAAAACAATGCGCAAAGATATCGAATATAATGTTTCTTTTTAAGTAATATGTGAGCTAATTATCTTTTCTATTTCTCTTATATCATTAGTAACTAGACGACTAATAATTCAGGTTTTAGAGAAAGTGTACCTGTGTGTACAGGTTTGTCGCCCTTATACAATTTTAATTAACAACAAATGTGATTAGTTATCACTATTGAGTTGTTGGGTAATAGTGATAACTAATCACATTCATAATAAAAATAAATAAATAAACGAAAAAAAAGTATATAGAAATAAATAATATCTGTCTCTAAATATATGCAACTATAAGAACAAAAGTGAACATAACCAAACTATGTACATAAAAAAATAAATAAATAATAATAATAATAATTAAAATCTGTAACGCTATAACCCATGAAGGGTCAGGGGTTCAGTACTTTGTAAAGAAGTGCTGTTACTAAACCAACGGTTTGGCAAGGAGGTGATTTGGTAAAAATCACGCTCGACCGCCAGATTTTTATCTAATTTATGTGGTGGGGTGGACCAGAGCACACAGGAGTTGACTCACGGCTACAGTGTAACAGAAAACAATTTTCTACCCTGCCGGATTCGAACTCGGGTCCTTGGAGTTAGTAGCCACGCACTTTATTCCCTGGCTACCGCGATCCCAATATAATTATAATAATAAAAATAAATAAAGAAAATAATCACATTGACACTTTTATAAACAATATCTACACTATCGACCTGAGAATCCCTGAGCCGACTCTGTCCCTCCCCCACGTGTGGTGGGTATAGCGGAGCTCTTTGAGATCCCAGCGCATCCCTCTCACCGCGTCACTGTCAGTGGAGGCTGAGCAAGTGTGCCTATGGTTATAAATTAGTAAAGTACGTAATAAAGATAAATATTGAGTTATTTTTGTAACTGTAAGTGTAAAGAATTTTTTATCAAGATACATTGTAAATTTAGTTGATTGTTACTGAATTAATTATAAACTGTTGATTTTAAATATTTTTATTACGTTGTTCAAATGATATAAATAATAAAGAAGTAGAAAAATGATAATGTTGTTTTATCAATTCATCTTTAATTTTATAGTTTCAGAAAGAGTAAAAATCTATATCCTCCACATGTCTATTTCTTTGTAACTCGATGAATCATACGAATAGTTTTGTGTTAAATAGGACAAAGTGTGCCGCCATACCCCAAGACAAGACTTGTACGTCCAGGCAACCCATGAGCGGTTTATCAATCGCTTTTATCCGTCGCCGCTGGTCGCCGGGTCAACACGATACCCTTGACGATTCCATACCGGTTGGCGTTCCCTTGAGAAACAGTCTCAATGAATGTACAACTTCTTTTCTATCACATGTTGGTCTTCGTGACCTGTCTCACAACCACCATTTTATTTGTTCTCCTTGAGTACGGGCTGAAATGTCAACCGGTTGCGGAATTTCATTAATGAGATTATGATTGAAATGTTAAGAATGAATTATAATTGGCATCAGCAATAGAATTAGATCAAGCAGTCTCTACTAATGAAGTGTCACCAGTACAGAATATTTCTTACAATTAACACATCCTTCGTTGATGTTTTTATTAACAGCCTTATGTTCAATTGAACCCATATAATTGATAAAGTACCTACCAAAATGTTCTATGAATTGTAAAAATCATTATTTTTTTTCAAAAAATTTAGTTTGTAGTAGATACAGAGTTTTCTTACAAAAAAAATCATGGGTCAATAAATGGAAAATATCACAACAGTTAACATCATAAGGTAATTAACTATGAAATATAAAATCACACATATATGTATCAGCTGATATTGACATACCGAGTTTCATCAAAATCTAAAATATTATAAAAATTGATTTAAAAAAATGCACGATTTCGGTCCATATGTTTTTCTCGATAAAGTTTCCCTTAATCCCAGTTATATACCAGCCTTAAATATGCAATTTCAGTTTTATATGACTTTTCATTTTTGACTTAGTTTCGATTAATTAGATTTACTCAATATTTATTTATTTTTTCGTTTTAAGGTAATAATATTACGCATAAATATTTATTCCTACTACAGTTATTTGAAGAAATGGTTCAATTTATACGATTATGTCAACAGAGAGATTTCATATTTATGGATAGAAAATTTTGTGTTTTAAAATTCACATTAATAATTATTATAATATCATATCTTTTGATACACTTAAGTAAAATCTCAATAATTGTTTAGAATTAATAATAATATGCTTAAAAATATAGACATTATTGATGCTTATAAGCATTTCTAAATAGATATAGATCAATAAATGAATTAATTAAAGTTATTATAAAATCGAATGTGTAATATGTAACTTGTCAATTATACCTATTCATATAACTTATTTATTTCTACGTCAAAATTAAATGGCTGTCCTTATTTACTAAATATTTATGCCTAATTTCTTTTGAAAAAAACTGATATTCATTGAATGAAAAATATCATTACTAGACTAAATCATAAGACCCTTATTATTTATATCTTGTAATATACAAACTAATTTAATTATTTGTCTATTCACCTATGTCATTTCCACTTGAAATATTTTTAAAAAAGTTTTTGTTGTGTGTAAAAATGTAAGACTTTACGAATTGATGTATTTTGTATAAAAAAAGACCAAAGTCGATAATTTTATTGTAGGATAAAATTATCTGCCAAAGTATTCACTTATATAGCCCAATTTTCTGATTATTACTAGTCTTAAAAATAATTTCAAATTAAACAAATATGAAATTTTTACATTTGTAATTAATATTATTCATTTTATTTCAGGTGAGTAACTTCAATCGAATTTATACTGTCAGCTCATTTATGGTATGTAATTTTATTGTTTTTAAGTTTCAAACCACTTCTAGAAGTACATTGGTAATAGGCTGGCTCCATTATGTTCCAAAAAGTTAGTTGTATGGCCAGTATATCATTGGCAATGATTGTCAAGTGTTTATTTGTCATAGCTGAAGCCAAATATTTGTACCAATTATTGATCATTGTCTAGGAAGTTCCAAAAACTTAAAAATTATTAATTATCTAAATTATTAATGTATAAACTATTCTCTATGAATGCGAGACGTGGCCTCTTACACTAAGGGAAGAACTGGGCCTTAAGGTTTTCGAAAATAAAGTATAATATTAGTGTCGTAAAATATTCGGACCAACAAAGGATGAATTAGTGGGAGAATTTAGAAAGCTACAGGACTCTGAATTAAGGGAACTGCACCCAGTAAATAAATTAATTCAGGTTATAGCATTGCGGCGTGTAAGGTTGTAGGGCTTAGTTGTTGTTGTTGTTGTCTGGGGCTTAAGGGCGTAAAACCCTGAGGTCATTAACGCCCATGTTTCGTGCTTTATATTTTATTTCTATAATTCTATTTCACTTTAAATAATTTAAATGTATATATGTTACATATTTAAATGTATATATTTAAATGTATATATTTAAATGTATATATTTAATTATGTATACATATTTAAATGTATATATTTAAATGTAGGGCTTAGTAACGAGCGGATCGCTAAAATCTTAATAAACATATAACCGAGGGGTAGACTGAAACGTAGATGGGAGAATTGCGTTTAAACTGATTTAGAAGATTTGGGTTTATAGGGTCGTCACTTAATAGATGTATGCAGAGAGTGATTGGTGGTATCGGTTTCTAAGTGTTTGAAAGGTTTTTGTTAAGTTTAATTTAAAAAAAAAATAATAAACTAGTGTTTTCTTTATGCGAAATTAACAGTTTTTAAATAAACATTATGTTTATTATAAGTATAAAGTGTAAAGTTTCTAGTTTGTTAATTTAAAAAGAAAAAGTTTCTGTTGTTTCCAATCTTTTAACAGTTACTGCTTACAATAAAAAGTATTGTTCATATTTCCACGTTTAAGAAAAAAAATATCGGAAAAGTAAAGAATTTATTACATTAAGAAGTAAATAATATTACGAAAAACACACGTTTTTAGATAAAATACGAATGCAATAAAACTAAGTGAAACTATTTAAGTTTATTTACTGTGAAGGATAGTAAAAAAAAAAAAAAAACACTAATGCATTTATAAGAGAGTAGACGTTAAGTTAATGGACTTAAAAGGCAATAGGATAATAAAAAAATAAGAGTTTACCAAGCCAATAGTAATGGCTTGTGCAGTTAAATGCAAATCGAACTAACAGTAAAACTGGCCTACGTTTCATCAGAGAGTTCTCACAAATATTTCAGATAATCTTAGTTATATCAATG
The DNA here is from genome assembly GCF_000696795.3 of Halyomorpha halys. NCBI lineage: Eukaryota > Metazoa > Arthropoda > Insecta > Hemiptera > Pentatomidae > Halyomorpha > Halyomorpha halys. Next base: position 1,223,193 of record NW_027111025.1, on the reverse strand, counting down.
ATTTTAATTTCCTCTAAAATAGAAAAACAGTATGAATGAAATATACATAAACGTGTATATATGGATACCATGTATGTGCTAGTAATCGACAGTACTTAATAGTGCTATTAATTTACAGATATTTCATTCCATGCTTTTCAACTATATTGTATTTGAACCCTACTTTTCAATTCGCGATAGGCGAATGGAATTTTGTAATAAATGGTTTCGGTTTCAAAAGAAGTAAGCTCACTTTAGCCTATGTATTTCCTTCTCCGAGTTCCCGGTTACATAGAGTCGCCTTGGGAGTCAGCAGCCTAACGGGAAAGCGGAGGAAATGATCTCCGCAAACGTTGTTATATAGCGGTAAGTTCCAGAGCTGGCATCCTATCTACAGGCCTATATATACAACCAGTACAAAAATACTTTTAAAAATATTGCGTTTACTCATGCATTATTTAAACCACATCGTTTTGGTTATATGACATAATCTCAATTTTTTTAAAAATTTAATTAATGATATTTACAACTGTATTTACATAAAAATACATTTAAAATATTTGATGTAAGATCACAATGATGTGATACTGGCATGTAGAGAAACTACCCAATGGTACTCCAATAATGTTTCTAAACTAGGTCTCGAGGCCACCTTCTTTTCAGGCGCCTCGGAGGATTATCAGAAACGGAAACGGAGGCAACGTTAGAAAATAGTGGGTTTGAGAGTTTGTAATAGAAGGATTGATATCTGGTTTTAGGTTAAATCGGTTTCATATGGAACATTAAGGTCTTTATATTTGAATTTATTTCTGAAATTTCTTAAGGATCATTAAGATTTTTTGATTGTAAGGATTGCATACGAAAGGAATTCGAAGGTTTAGTGGAGCCCCAAAGCTCAATTCCGTAAGTCCTGATAGGTCTTAGTTTAGACCCTTTGTCCAGTAAGTGCTCTAATAATCGGTATCGACGTGCTGTTTCCTGTCTTTTTAGTCTTGTGTGGATTCTAAGTTAGTCGTTTGTTCAAAGTAGTCCAAGGTAGCGGATCTATTCGACAGGGGTAAGAGCAACATTAATAAAGGATACTAAAGCGCAGTCGGTAGGTTTACGACAAAGAGTAATGGATGATTTGATGGGATTTATTTTGATCCTTCAATTCCAAAACCATTCTTCGAGGGTTGTGATATGAGATTGGAGAGTTCGGGATGTAATTAAAAGGTTATTATTAACTGCGAGAACATATGTGTCATCAGTATACGTGTTGAAGATAGTGTTAAGATTGGTTGGGATGTCAGATTGTATTGACTATGGTGCCGAAATAAATACCTTGAGGAACAACCAGCGGAATGAGAGAAGAGAGATGAATAGGAACCATTGTGGTTTACTTTGAATAATCTCGGTTGTACTCCTGTCTTTCTTTCGCTTCCAAATAATGGTTAAGTTCAGCTAATTTGTACAAAAGCTAATATAATTTACGTATAAGGTTTTTATTTTCCCTGTAAAAATAGGCAATTAGAAAGAAATAATTTACACTTTATATTCCAAATAAAAATGATACTGAATATAATTAGACCTTTTAATGCATTAAAGTTATTTGGAAACTATATATTTTATAATAAAAAAAATCGTAGCAGTAAGATCTCGATTACTGAAGCGGTCTAAATTTGTAATTAGTATTTTACGTTGTATTTTAGAGCTGGAATACTAGTGTGAAGCTTCGTAACCCCTAACCTGGGACCACTACTTGTTTTAAATGTATAAACCACATTTGAAAAAACTAAACTATTAGTGATAAAAAAATCTATTAATAAGATTTGTTGAATGCTACCCGATGCCTTATAGATGATAACAATAGTTATTATTCCTAGTACAGTGACAACAAAACGTCATTATTTGAATACAAACAAGACCCCTCTTGGAGCCGAGTTGAAAGGCAAGAATAGCCTAGAAGAGTATGGCCGGGTCTATTCAATTCGGGAACATTTGCATCGGGCTATGGGCCGTTGTACCTGTTTCGTATAAATTTAAATAATTGGACAGAGCCCGAAGTGCCTGCGGGAGGATTCCCTTCGCCCTCGATCTGGATATTGCCGCTAACGGGTTAACACCTACATGAGCACATCAAGTCACCCATTAGCATAGCAGATCACAGCCCCGTCCGCGCGAGCTCTTGTAGTGCTGAGGTCATCAAAGGGCTTTCTGCTGACCCTATGGCTGATTGAGCAGATCTCATGCACCGAGGCCTGTATAAGGCTGGACACCCACCAGCTGTTTGTCTTGCAATCTATAAAAGGGATATCGACCGTGCCGTATCTTGTACAGTTACACCAACACAAACATAAACAACAGTAATCAAAATATACATGTTGTGAAACTGAGGTGCTCGAGCGATTTGCTCCAGTTATCTCAATGTCAGAGTTTTAAGATAGGTTTGACTTATGTCTTGAAATTTTCTTTCTGGCTTACTTAAATGAAATGTGTGCTCTTCTCTCCTTAAAAAAAACGACTAAATCATTAAGCCTCAAGAAATTTATTTTTTAATTTAAATGTGAAGGAAAATAATAAATAATATGGGCTTTTCCCGTATGAGTCAATTCCATTCATTTTCATAAAATTCATTCATATTTTGCATTTATACATTATTTATAATTGTTTACAATGAGATTTATTTATTTTTATTAAATAAAAAAAAAATAGAATGTATTTAATAGGAAGATTTGTTTTGTCTTCCTTTCCAATGAGTATCAAACTTACCTCAAATAAAGGCTCATTTAAGAAGAAGATACTTGAACCTATGAAGTAGATTGTAGGAAGATAGTCCGGGTGGTGGTCTTCTTCAGGGCTGTAACAACTTGAGTTGTTATCTTTGTTTCAATCTGACAGCTCTGACAAAGCCTTGCAAAGTGGACCGAAACGTTGGTTAACGTTAAATTGTTTTCATTTACTATTTTGATACTTCCTAAAATAAAGATCATTTAATTAATCACGCTAAGTTTAATCAAATTCATTAGTCATTTTTAAGAAAATCGAAAAATATGAAAGATCAGTCATATAAAATGTCACTTCCAGCTAGTGGGTTTTATCGAAAATGTTACTGTCATACCCCAGGTATAAAACAACCTTAAATATGGAATTTAAGTTCTGTATGTTTTTTTCGTTTTTGAGCTAGGCTGACCACACATATATACACACACACACATACATACAGAACATTTAGCGAGGATAGGTTTTTTGAACAAAAAAAAAAACATGTAATTCCGTCAAAAAATCGAATTCGAAATTTTTCATAACCGCAATATTTCCCCTTATTATATATTCTATATATTGGGTAAGTGGTAGTAAAAATAGTTCT
>NW_027111025.1:1208194-1219735 GCF_000696795.3 Halyomorpha halys | reverse complement strand
CACTAGTAATGGCGCGATTGAAGTGCAGAGGGCAATGGCATTCAATCATTCCCGAGTAATATTATGGAAATGTATTCGCAGCCTCTCTCTTCTGTTTGGTTTCACATGGACTCAGTGGACACTGACCATAAGTATATTCAATCAGCGAATTGAGAATACTTAAGCATTTTTGTACCAAAAAGATTCAATTTAAAGAAGCCATAGGTAGGAGACCGCACTGACCACCGAACAAGAAGAAAGCTGCTCCTGAAATCGAATAAGGATTTATTGGGGATGTGATGATGATGCGGTTGTGGTCACTTGGTCGAGCCACAACATCCGCACCACCTGTTGCCTCTGCCCTTCAACTCATATTCATTCAGAGCCGTATCGTAAATATGATTTTTTTTTAATATCTTTATTGAAATTTACAACCGTATATTTCATAGTACATTTAGTAAATATGATCTTAGTTAAAATGGAGTGTTACAGGCGTGTAGAGCAACTACCCATTGGTAGCACTCTAATGAATTTTACATTAGCTGGTCTCGTGGCCATCTTCTTTTCAGGCGCCTCGGAGGATCGTCAGGAATAGAAGAGGATGCAAGGTTAGAAACTTCGGTTCGGGCTAGATCGGTTAGATAGGGAACATTAAGGTCTTTATGTATGGATTTATTTGTGACAAAGTAAGGAGCATTGAGGATTTTACGAAGGATTTTGGATTGTTAGGATTGAATACGGGAGGAATTCGAAGGTTTAGTGGAGCTCTAAAACTCAACTCCATAAGTTCAGATTGGCCTTATTAGTCATGTAGATCAATCTTTTGTAATTTATTAAGTCTGAAGTAAAAATTTCTAAAAATCATTAATCCATGACTAAAATTCGGTGGATGTTTTGTATAGTGAATTGTCAAACGAATGTATTAAATTTATTTATTCACTTATAGATTAAATAAGTGTATATTAGCAACAAGTGCATACATGTAGATTTCTTTAGTCCAGTGTGTTGAGGTGTTCCCTTAGCAACCTCGAGTCTCCTGCGGCTCCTGTTCGATTCCTTACAGAGCGGGTTACTTTTATTTCGTGGAGGTCACACTGAATGAAATCTACATCCTCTCACTCTAGATAGAATAGATTTGTTAACTATAGGATACCCACCTTCCTCATATGTGATAAATAGTCAGGTGGAGGGTATATCTACCATCTATGGTATTTGAAAGTAAATAGGATGGATTTTTTTTTTTTTTTTTTAGTTTTTAGTCTATAAATCCTAAACGGTAGTTCTTATTAAAAAATGTATAATGAAACAATTTATACAACTTGGGATTATGCGTCGAATGAGTACCGTAAATAATAATTTGGTAAATAAAGTGGTATGATGGTAAACTTTCTTATTTGGCTGATCTCTATTCTAGTAAATGATTTGTTGAATAAATTCAATAGACAAGCTACACTGGTGATTTACGCCCATACCAATTAATCAAATTATTATTATATTGTTTTCATTCGACGCATAATTTATTAATCTTTAAATGATTTTAATATATTGTTTCTCATTAAAAAATATATATAATAAAAAAATTTAAGGATCATTAAATTATGCGCCGAATAAGTACCATAAAATAATATAATTTGGTTAAGTGTTATCATGGTAAACCATACATTAATTAGCTGATAGAACCGCTTTGGGATACCCATAAATGGGTTTTCGTGTTTGGATTCGTATTTTTTGGATTGATAAAATGTAAACTAAAATTGTTTTGTTTTTTTTGTTTACGACGGTTTAATATAATATTTAACCAAATTAATATATTGTGACGAAGTTATCTTCTTTGGGATAGAAAAGATGCAATGGATAACCGATTACGGAATCAGTGCGAGTTTTAAAACCGTCAGAAATGATTTTTTGTTTATTATAAAAGAAACTAATTTCTTTTATTAGTTTTGAAAAACATCCATAAGATCTCAACACTTTTTTATTAAGTACTTTTCGGCCTTTCCGGTCATTTTCAAGGATTATAAATTAATTTTAAAAGCGTTATAAAAAAATTACATTTCCTACTTTATTACACGGCCAAACATTGGTAGTCAATATGATTGCTCGCCATTTTGGCTTTGTTAATGTTCTATGAAACTTCTTAAATTATGGAAACATTGTGCACTAATAAATTAATCTTCAATACTATTATTCTCACAGTTAAAATTATTACATTTACTAGTTTACAATATCTATTACACTTACTCATTTTATTATAACAAGATTGAGTAACCTACCTTAATATTCCAGGTTTGCCATATATTCATTATATATAATTTTTTTTTTTATAAATGTTTGAATAATGCTTAACATCCTTAACAATTCTTGATAATTCTCCAAGGAGTCTGAAAAGAAGATGACCATAGGATCTTGTAATTTAATGCAGTGATTGAAATGCCACAATAGAGTGGTTTCTATCCAAGATTATCATGTGTTCTGAGAATTTATCATATTTACTTATTGGTTTTTTTTTTTTATTATAGTTGTAAATTTCAAAAAAATAAATTGCAGATGTATGTTCGGTGAGTTGGATTTCTTTCATCGGTCTCTTGTACTGCTGAGCTTGTAGCGCCGAAGAGCCTCTATACTAATTATTGGTTGCGATAAGAAAGAACATTGCAGAAGATGAAGAAGAATCCGTAAGAAGTGGCATGAGGACTGACATAAATTTCCTCTAGGACACGAGGACATTAATCACCGCTATCGGACACCTTTCCCTCGCACCGTTACCTTCTTTGTTCTTCCTCCTCCCTCGTCTTTATCTCCTCACTTCTTGTTCCTTACGGTTAGCCGCCGCGTCAGCCTCGAGACCTTCACGCTATCTATTATAAAGTAATGCTCTCTTAATCAGGCTCATTGTTCTACAAACAGTGGACTGTTTTGTCTTGTTAGGTGGCTGTGGGAACGGGTAGCAGCAGGAGGGAAGGGCATCATACCTTTTGGATGCATAGTTTCATTTGAAAGTCAACAACAAAATTTTACAGTACACAATCGGAACACCTACAATAAAAAGTTTTACTTTAATTTAACATTCAAGTTTCCGACCGATCAAAATACGTTTTGAGATCTCCTGAGTCCAAAGAACTAAGTTAAGCATAATGCTTGTTTGGTCTTGTTTTAAGGGGTGAAACCGTTCGGTCATCTAAGCATGTGTTGTTATATTATAAAGCTACACAGACACAATCATTCACTGCGCATTCGGCGCCATAGACTCTCCACATACAGTGAACCTCACTATATCCCTTAAAATACCCATGGGTAAAAGAAGGAACCATTCACAACTGACAATTTTGTACTTCATTATTATTTACTTCAATTGGAGGGTAAGAAAAAAACAAAAACAATCTGTTACGTATTACTCGCCGTCCCACAATGCAAGATAAATAACATAAAAAATCAGTGAAGACTAAAATGACTTTATTCTAATATATTTACAAGAACTACATGTTACTCAGTCTCTATCTTCTAACTTATATCTTACTTAGCTATCTAGTCTAGAAAATATATATGTACTCAGCAGAAGAGGGGGTAGTAAGAATAAGGAAATAAGAGAGGGGGTTTTGACCAATCGGATAATTTTAGGAGACTAGGTGGGGGAGGTAGAGAGCCTATGAGATTTAAAAGTAAAGTATCTGAAGGGGGGGAGAAGGGGAAGGCCTGAATTGAACAGGGTGCCCCCTTTCCAAGAAATTGGAATGACCCAAGGACTCGTGAGAACTGACTTACATGTGTTAACCATAAAATAGTTAGATTGATGCAAGTCCATTGTGAGATGGCAGCTTGTACCTGCTGCATGTGTCAACCCTTGCTTTGTCTTTTACATTGGTATAGAATACCATAGAAAGGTCACTTCCTCTATGGTCAGTGTCTGTCGAAATGTGCCAGATGTCTATAGTTTATACTATATAGTTTATAATGATAGTCTATTTATAATAATAGCTGTTAAATAATATAGCGTTCGTTAACTTGCAGATGACGAGTAACCACCACAGTGCTCTCCTGCTCACAGCAGATCTCAGAACCTACCTTAAAATGCCCTTCAAACAAAGAAAGGACTTTTGTTTATTTTTTTATATGATATTTCAAACATTAAAATTTAGAAGGGTGAGAAAAAAAATCGAAGAAGAGTTATAATTCTGCTTATTATTGGTAAATAATAAGGTTATTCATAAAAAATGTGTTTAATGGTGAGAATGGACTGATGACAAGTTGGAAGTGGCAGTTTTCTGGTCATATATAAGTGCGTGTGGATAGTATGGTCTTTTCTCAAGCGAGTTAAAGCAACTTCCTACCTGCAGCCGCGTCGGCAGGACATCGCCCATGGTTCTATTACTCTTTGGATTTCTTAAAACTTACTCGGAGAGCTTTCATCCCACATGGCTTGCTATCTTTCCAATAATTGTATTTTAAGAGGTCTAATAAATTTTGATGGGGTAAGAACGATAGGAGAATCAAAACTGTTCTTTTGTCCAAATATAAAGTATCCACATATTTGCCACTAGCCACGGATCCAAAATAATCAAACAAATGTAAAAAACCATACGCTTGTGTGTTGAAGAGTGGCAAACATCGTGGATGTCGACTATTAGCGATTTAGACTAATTTCACTAATTCACTAATTTCATAAAAAGAATCAAAACCAAGATAATCCAAATGAAATATTAAAGCCATCTGAAGTAAGGATTCCGTGATTATCGCCTCAGTGTGATCAGTTATCAGACCCCTACGCCCCAATTTTATCTCAATAATTATCCGATAGATTAAATAGAGTCCAGCTCAGTTCGGAATGTACTTTATGTAAAAGCCAAACAAGATTAGAAAAAACTCCTTTCAAGTTATATATGCCTATACTTATTGATAATGGTTCAAAAATCGATTTACTTGACGCTTATGTCTAAGACTTTTCAAACTGGTCTTTAATAGAAACTGTGAGAAACTCGATTACTTAGGAGTAGGAATGATCCTGTTTGCACAATATCTTCTATTCCAGGGAGAAGTTAGATGCACCAAGATGCAATAGACAGGTTTTAATGTTAACAAATGAGGTGAAAGTTATCTTTCTAAACTCAGGAACTCCCATCATCGATCTATAGAAGAATTTTATTGTAATACTGTAAAGTCCATGATGGCCTAAGACTGTAAGAAAATAAAGGAAATTGTAGTGTTTTCTTGAAATCTGGGATTGGACGCAAGATAAAAAAAAAATCGCTAGTTGCAACGCCCTCTATAAATCTTCTGATAAGCTTAATCGGCTTCAAATACTGCATAATTTTTACATGAATCATTGTTTATTGGTTTGCAGAAAACGAATTTTTACCTGAAGTGGTCTGGTTGAAATCTGCTGAGTAAACTATAGTTTTGATGTCAAATCTATTTTTTAGCACTCGTTATATTACATTTTAAGAACATTATTAATTAGAAGTATTGGCTAAATCTTTATATTAAAGGATTTTTTTTATGTTAGTAAATGACATGTGATTGCAGTAAAGATCATTTATGTATCGTAAGTACTTATGGGAAAAAAGTCATATATTATTACTTAATCCTTAGCGAGTGAAAAAATTTATTTATGGATTAAGGACATCGTATTCATTAAGGCTCAAGAGTAAAACTTCATTTGTCTTCTGATTAATTAATACTGTTCTCTTTTAGTATTATTTAGATATTTTTATTAAAAATAAAAAAAAAATGAAAATAAATTACAAAAATAAAGAAAATTGATTTTAAATACTTCTTATTAGGAAATATAAAAATAACATAAAATCGAAGATTAAAAGAGGCTATCTCTATTATGTAAACAATTTTTTATTATTGATCACAGTGCAATATTTTATTTTACTCGTACATAAAAGATGGAAATATGAACGTTGATTTTGAAGTGCCTTTTTGAAATAACAATGCAAATTAAAATACTAGGATAAAGATTTGAGGTTTATTTTTTTTTTTTCCTGCTAACACTATATTGAAAAAATAAAACAATATGAACTACATTATACATGTGAATTACAGATATAGAGTTTGAGCAACCCGTAATACAATTAAATGAATGGTTGTATAATTTGTAAATCGGGGAAACGGGGTCTATATAAAAAAATAAAGTTGAAATACTGTTATTTAAAAAAGTAATACAAAAACATGACCCATATGTAATTAAGAAATTACTATTACTATACTCTCTAATTAATTAAACGTGCTCTAAAAATTTAAATATAAATTACATAGAGAAATAAATGTAATTACTTATAAGGTAAGAAACAATTATAAATTTTAAATATCTATTTTCACGCTTTAATAAATACATTTATATTATGAGGTGGTTGAGGGATGAGAGCCTGTAACGTTGATCAAAAATATATCAAGTAAAAATATTAATTAGAAGGCGATTTTACAAAAATACCTAATAAAAAAAAATATTCTGACAGCGTTTTTGAAAAAAAAAATAGAAAGAAACAGCTAACGATAACTAGTTCTTAGTTTCTATAAAATTCCTGGATTCTCCAGCGATGGGAATATCTAGCACATAGTCACTATCGCCTGGAGAAAGCTGTCATATTTTTTTTCCTTTCATCATTCTACTTTGCCGAAGCAGGAGACAGCGAGGGAAAGATCGGATAAGCAATCTCAATAAGAACTTTTTATGCATCCGAATGTATCTTTTATGGATTTATTAAGATGCAATGATGGACCTGAGTTTGCGAAAGCGTCTTTCACATATGCAATTGACTTTATATTGTCTTACATTCTAGTTCTTTTTAAATAAAACGTTGTTATAAAAGTGTTTATGCATTAATTAATAGCTGACATTAATTATAGTTTCCACAATAATCCTTATTTGACCCTGATTTAAGATATAAGTATATTTTTCAGTACATTTTTTATCAAATACTTTTTAGAAAAGCAAATCTCGGGAACTATTGAACATAAATAGCTCTTTTCGGGCTCATATTTTGCCAAATGTCCTCCTATATCTGATGTTCTATTAGGTTTTCTAATGTTTTGGTTAGTTTTAAAGAAAAATAGCTCCAAATTAATTTTTTTTTTTTTTTAGGTTTTGCTACAGTCGCCATTTTTTATTCCCCCTAACTATACTTTGCAAACTTATCAATTTTGACAAGTAACTAATAGCGCTAACGTTTCGGCCAGAACTTCCAACCTCCATCAGGGCTCACTATATAAATTACTTATATATATAATACACGGTCAGCAATCTTCTCTTAATGACTTTCTATTAGAATTTCTAGTGTTTTATTTAGCTTTAAAGAAATTTAGCTCCGAATGAAAATCATTCCCGCCTAACAACTATACTAAGCAGACTTAATTATTTTGACAAGTAACTATGCTATAGTTTTTATTAAGGTGATTGAGATGAAATAACCAACTTTTTTTCTCCTTTTGAACATTTAGACTAACATACTTGCATACATTACTGAGGACCCCTAGTATATAGTAGAATTTGTCAATTAAATAATGCATTTACATTAAAATACATTATATTTATTGATCCTGATTCACTATGACCTGAGTACGAAAAAGACCGGATCAGCGTTTGCTCGCGGCCGATAAGTTACACCGGCATAAGGATCTCGCATAAGGATCCCGCCAAAATAAAATGAGAAGGAAAGTGACTCATGCCAGAGGCATTGTAAAAGGATAAGTCCATCTTTATGGAGGGGGCTCCCACAATAGATGTTCTCCAGGCCGCCAGTTTTTTATCAATGGGCAGTATTCTCAATGGGCGGTGCCTTTTATCTTGTTGCCGCTTCCCTACATCGGGCTCTGCTATCTATCGCCGTATCGTGGGCAATCACTTAGCGGGCCTTCTGGATTTAGGAGGTGCATTCGGGCTAGCCACGAACACCGGCTTAAGTCTCCCCCAACTGGAGGTAAATCAATGATCACGAAGCAGAACTTGCCCAACTTGAAAATATGGATAGTATATGCAAATAAGGCTTAATTAATGACTACATATTTTATTTTATTCATTTAAAAGATTACATCCAATATGGTCCCACCAGATGACAATGCCTATCGGTCGGTGCCAAAATAACTCATAAAAATTATCGACATAACTGAAATGTAAATATTACAGTTGTTGAGGCTATACAATTTTTAAGCTAGATAAGTACAACATGAATTGATCTCAAGTGATACAATTAATAATTTAACTAACAACTACTAAAATGAAAATAAAGTAAAAAAAAATAATAACGATTATTAAAAATTAAATTAAATAAAAAAAAAATAATAACAACAATAATAATACAAATAACTTAAAGGAGTATGAAGTGAATAATAAAGCTGCAAATTTACAATTAGTGAATTAATATAATAATGAGAATAAAACAAGATGATACAAAATAAGGATCCAATATATCTACTACTAAGCACACACATACATTGCTAATTCTAATTTTAATATAGTAAATCAATTATGTTGAATTAAAAAAAATACAGGTAGATATGGTCATTAATCAAAATCAATTATTGGGAATCATAGAAGTAAGAAAGTACTCAGTTAAATATTTCTTTTTTGTGGTTGACTTATCAATTCTTCGTATTTCTAGTAACATTAGGCGGAATTCATTAAATTTGAAAGAATAATATAACATGAAAAAAAAGTTATAGTATAATGTGTACGCTTTTGTCTCTACTTAACATTATCGGAATATTCATAATAGTAAGTTTCACCCTTAAAATAGGTTTCCGGGAATAACGATCGTTGTAAACTTTTTCAAATGTGTGACAATTCAATTTTTAAAATTAAAGTTTAATAAATTGGAGGATAAAGATAAATCCCAACAAATCACATTTACTCTTCGTCGTAAACCTGCCCTACAGTATACTTTAATAATGTGGCTCTTACCCCTGTAGAACAGATTCGTTATCTTGGACTTCATCTTGACAAACGACTAACCTGGAATCCTCACACAAGATTGAAAAGACAGGAAACTGCACGCAGATTTCGACTACTACAGCACTTACTAGACAAACGGTCTAAACTTCCAACTCATTACAAAAGACTGATCTACATGACAATAGTAAGGCCATCTGGATATACGGAGTTGAGCTTTGGGGCTCCACTAAACCTTCGAATTCTTCTCGTATCCAATCTTTACAATCCAAAATCCTTCGTAAAATCCTCAATGCTCCTTATTTTGTTACTAATAAAACCATCCATAAAAACCTAAATGTTCTTTATGTAACCGATCTAGCCCGAACCCAATATTATTCCTTCCATAATAACCTCCCTAACCACCCAAACCCACTCGTTTCTAACCTTGCTTCCTCTTCCATTCCTGGCAATCCTCCAAGGCGCCTGAAAAGAAGATGGCCTCGTGACCAGTCTCGTTTTAGAGTTCTACTACTGGGTAGTTTCTCTACATCCTGTATCATATCATATGTCATTATGATCAAATTTACTGGTTGTATTTTTTTATACAGTTGTAAATATCAACAAACAAATAAAATAAAAAAAGAAGTTTAATAAGTAATATATATTTAAATTTTCGTAACAAAAAAGTTCACGAAATGTTTAACCTATCGAGCTTTTTGTGTTCAATTTCTGAGAGATGTAGAAGTTCCCAGAGATGAGTCTTTTGTCTTGGTTAGAACCTTAGAAAGGGTAGCCTTGGAAAATAATTATTTTTTTTCTGTTGATGAACTTTCTATATATTGTACATTTATCTTCAATTTTTATCATGTTTTTACTCATGTATACATATAATTATTCACTACAAGTTTTCACGGGGAAGTATCAATTAATTAATTAATTGGAATCAATGGTGAGATATTGGAGGAAGATGATTCTTACGTATGATACGTATGAAGTAGATTCTGGGCAGATAGTTCAGGTGGCGGTCAACAATTCTCGAAATGTTTAACATATCGAGGTGCTGAGATTTTGGTCCATGTATATTTTTTAATGTTCAATTTCAATGGGATACAATAGCTTCCAGAGATAAGTCTTTTGTCATGGTTACGGACTATGTATAGAGGTTTTAAGGACTTTGATTAAACTTCTATACTTACCACAGTGCTTAACCATGACAAAAGACTTCTCTCTGAATGCTTTTATATCCAACGAGAACCTCTTCCGTCAATTTAAGAACCGAACTTATCATTTTCCATTTGAATACTTTTTTGGTTCTCTTGTAATGATCCATGAAACTCATTCATGAAAGTCATGAGAATAAACATGTTGAGATTATATGAATGTTTTTTATTATAATTAATTAACAAACCAGTCTGGAACAAGTAACTAAATTATATATAACTAAATACAAACATTACTTTAACTTAAATTATTGCCAAAAACTATTGTGTGAACTATATAAGTACTTTTTTTGTAAAATGTATTATTTTACAATTGTAATTTTTCTGGACCAAAAATATACGTCTAACAAGAAATACATAAATAACCCTACCCATATAACGTATTATGTAACGTTTGCTGAGTTCATATCTGTATATTGGATACACCCTTGAGTGATGATGCTCTTCATGGACAGGATGTTGTTAGCCGGTAATTTGAATACTAACAAAGCTGAATTGGATTCGACAATTGTAGATGTTAATTACTTCCCTTGATTATGTTAATTATTTTAAGCTACAGTTTGAAGGTCGAGGTACCGTTCTTTAGAATTTTTATTATTTCGTTGTTTTTATTTTTATATTTTCTTTTTTTTTATATATATTTTATTTTTATACCAGATCGGCCTGGTGGGCGTTATATGATTGATACAACTTATATTATATATATTTTTTAACAGTTGATTATGAGGGAGTATAGTCATATAAATGACACCCCTAACTATATAAAATGTTCTTATTAAAAGAAAAACAAATAATAATAAAATAAATAGATAAAAATAATGCTTCTTAATAAAAGAGGAAAGTAAAATTAATAAAAAAATTAATGATATTGGTACACTTAAATAAAACAAACAATTGTCTTCTAATAGTAAAAAGAAATAAGTTAATTTGAAAAAGGAAAGAGAGAAGAAAAGAGAGAAAAACAAATAATAAAAAAAATAAAAAAAAATAATAATGAATAAATAAAATGAATAATAATAATAAGTAAATAGAGGTAGTGTGAATAAGAATTAATTTTATATTTATTAAAAATTTATTAAAGAATGTCCCACAGCAGTCTGGGCTTCTGTCTTCGGGTTGAGGTTGGGTTTCCCAGGTTGTAGGTCACAGTCGGCAACTGGGAGTGGAACTTCATGAATCGTTTTTTGATATAATCCTCTATTGACTCCATATGTAATTCGCGATGCAATTGGATATTTCTTATGAACCAAGGAGTATTAACTGCGATTCTTACGACTTTATTTTGAAAAATTGTAGTTTTTTCCTTTTCGTGAAGGATGCCACTCCCCAGACTTCACAGCCGTACATCAGCAGTGGCCTGAGGATTGTTTTAAATATAAGAACAGTTGTTTCTGATTTTAGTTATATATTTTCTTTTATTTATTTTTTTTAATTCTTTTTTCTTATTATTCTTTTTTCCTCTCATTATTAAAC
>NW_027111025.1:1192714-1206729 GCF_000696795.3 Halyomorpha halys | reverse complement strand
TAAAGATATATTTACCAATTTCTTTCATAGTCATAACTCAAAAACACCGATTTTTGAGTTGTCACTTTAGAAATACTAGTGCGATATATGGACCAAAATCTCAACAAGTGGTTAAGTTAAACATTTTGTGAATTGTTGACCGCCACCCGGACTATGTTCCCACAATCTTGTTCATACGGTCTTCTATCGGTAACTATCTTCTTCCAATATCCCGCTATTAATTTTTATTAATTAATTAACTGATATTTCTCCATGAAAACTTTGCTTAGTGAATTATTGTATGTATACTTGAGTAAAAAAAGGATAAAAATTGAATATAAACGCACAATATATAGAAAGTTCATCAATAGAAAAAAATAAATTATTTTTCAAGGCTAAAAAAGATCTTATCAATAGATAAGATTTCGTTCCGAATTAATACATCTAAGACAGAGTGAAAAGGGTACCTCTCGGTACATTATCGGATTACACAGCCACACAATATAGATGTTAGTTCTGGGATTGGTAGTCATTGTGTTCTAGAAGCGTGCTCCTTACTTGATGATAGTATAATAGTTGGATTAATGTTTTTAACCTGAAATATGTTTTAGTGAGTGAAGTTATATTGATGCCCTAATATAAAATCTAATTAATAACACATTTTTTTTAAATTTTCAAACCTCTTTATTTATATATGAATGGTTACAGAATACATTATAATATAATGCAATACATTATATATATACAAATTTACATTATATCTTCGTTTGCCGTATGGCATTATAAGATCATGTTAAAAATGATCATGAACGATGTTTCTTAATCGTTAATAACACATGTTAATTAATTGATATATTTAATTAATGAGAGTTAAAACGTAGTAAACGAGATAATAATATATAGTTTATCTCTTCAATGAATTTTCATAAAGTAACGCTTTAGTCCTTTTTCTTTAGCTCTTAATTTTTAATAATATTATACTGGAAGATTGCTGATTAAGAGATGAAAAGAGAAAAGAATAAAATCAAATGAAAATTAATGAGACATAATTCATACTTGTTTTGACGGAAGTCAGAGTGAACCGTTTGTATTGGGAGGAGTGGGGATGGCAGTTAAGCACGTCACATAATAACGAAAATAATTTAAAAGTAAACAATGTAAAAAATATATTAAAATTAGGTAAACAATAAATGATAATATACATAATAGAGGGAGAGAAGAAAATTTACAAAATTATACATTTAAAATGAAGAAAAAAAAATTAAAATATTTTGTATGGCTAGAAAAACAAATAAAGTTAAAATAATGAGATACAATGTATGTAAGTGATTAAGAAAGACAATATACCAAATGAGTGGGGATACAGAGGTATGTAAATTATATAGTAGAAAATTAATAATAAAGTAATTAATATAAGTACACTCAAGTAAGTAACACATGAATATAAATTAAAAAAATAAGATACATGAATATAAATGAAAAAGGAAGAATAGTAAATATATAAAAAAAAACTGAGAATTTAGGAAAACAAGAATAAATGATATGACAAGAAAGTGGGCTTCTGAAATGCAGTACAAAGAGAAAAGAAGTATTATGAGGGTTTAATTAGCTTCAAAATTCATTATTAATTTATCTCTTATCTATCTGTTACTATTACCGTTTTCATTTATTGTTTATAACCTTTAATTTTTCTTATTAAATTTTACGTTTCATTGTATACCTCTGTTATTTTCAACTAATGTCTTTTTTTTGTAATTATGTCAAGTGTTTGTATCTTTTTTAGCCCTGACGAAGCCCTGCAATGTTGGGCGAAACGTTGGCTCAATAAAAATAGTACACCCTTTTACTATTTGAGTTTTATTTGACCGCACTCGGACCATATTCCATTCATTGATAATATTATAATATGTCCCAATTAGGACAATAAGTATTAGAGTTTTATATATTAATGTAATACCATACCAAAAAAGAAAAAAACAATAAATGATAATAGTATACAACAAAATGAAAAAAATATATAACAGAATATACAGAATAGTTAAAAATAATGTGACAGAATAACGAAAATAATATAATATAGAATAAGTTTCGAGGTGGACTGGTCACTAATATATCTAATAAATAAAAAGCAATATTTGTTTTTTCGTACTTTATGCACATTTTTTTTTCTTCTCTCGTCTTTTTTTTTTTTTAAATTAACTTGTTTTTTTTCTCATTAGAGGGCAATTTGTTTTGTTAGGTCTACATATGTCGTTATATTTTGTTATTAATTTTACTTTTCTCGTTTATTAAGAAGAGTTATTTTTTAGTAGTAGTCATTATTTTTAACTATTTATTTTATCTTATTTTCTTTTAATAATAACATTGTATATAGTTAGGGGTGTCTTTTGTACTAGACTATACACACCCCCATAATCAATTGTTAAAAATAAATAAAAATAAAATGTAACGGTTATATCAACCAGGTAAGTCCCACAAGGGCCCTGTTTCATAATAAAGTACAAACTAATACTATTAGTCTTGTAGATTTAACTTAATACAATTACACTGACTTATACAATAGTAACTTGTACTTTAGTATTTTTCTACTCCTGCAATATCACTAATAGTCATCCCTATTATGAAAAATATAAGTGTTAGTGCAATTACCACGTAGTTTCTATACTTGTACTATCAACTAATACTATTATCTTTCATTATGAAACAGGGCCCCGTCGGATCTGGTATTAAATTAAAAAAATAATACTTTATACACGTCATACCGTTCATTGGATATTAATAGGACTTTTTGCTAAATATTAAGGAGTTTCCTGGGAAGGTTAAATTTTTTCGGTAAAAAGAAGTTATTATCAGAAAAATTAAGTATTTTTGGCGCCTAGCTCAGAAAGCATACAGTTTTTTCATGGTTATTATATGCTATTTTTTTTTTTTACATATTTATATGTTGTTATTTGTGTAGTTATTAAATTCATTATAAAACAAAAAAAATCTTTGAATTCGGAAAATTATTATATTACATACAGCCTATCGAACCTTAGGTAGGTTATCTTTGACTCTTGTTTATTTTGTATTACAATTTGAAAGCTGTACACCGTTGAAAACTGGATGTCTACTATTTTAACCTATATTAACATAATTTAGATTTAATATCGCCCCATATATGAGCAAAATATAGGTTACAAATAAAAAAGAACTTTTATCGTCAACTCAAACGTTTTATTTTATATCTTCGGTTCTAATTTGTTTAATTAGATCCTGGTTGTAGTTTATAGAGGCCTAAATCACTCCCATATATATTTTATTTATGCTATTTTCCGCTATAACTTAAATAGATATAGTAAGAAATTAATCCCATTTATAAATAACTAAATTTATCAAACTTTCAATTGTAATCAATCTATTGAAATCCCTCAAAATCTATTGCCAATAATTACTGAGTCTGCTAATATACAACAATAATTTTTAAATCAATATGCTTCTCGAATTATTCATTCGTAATATCAACGTTATGGATTATAGACAACCTTATGGAATTAAATAAAAATAAAGACAGATAATTATATTATCATTTAATTCAATTTGGTGATTTTTTAAAGAACATATCGTAATGGTTATATGAATTAAATTTTTATAAGAAATAAAAATTACTATATTTATTGTTTTAAACATATATGTGATAATAGACTGCCTATTATCTAGCTCGAAACGCATAGAGACTTGAAGAAGAAGCATCGTTTTAACAATTTTCCTTGTAATTATAAACTATATAAAATTATATCCACCTTTGGACAAATAATTTTAGAAAACAATTGTCATATATATTACTATATATATATATATATATATATATATATATATATATATATATATGACAATTGTTTTCTAAAATTATTTGTCCAAAGGTGGATATAATTTTATATAGTTTATAATTACAAGGAAAATTGTTAAAACGATGCTTCTTCTTCAAGTCTCTTGACATATTAAAATTTTACAACAACCTAATGTACAATTTTAAAATATATATATATATATATGTTTAAACGGAAGAATTATATTGAATTTTATAAAAGTTCAATTTTTATATTTAATAAAGTAAAACATTTTAATTTCAAAGAGACAACAATATAATCCTGATTGGCTATCTGAAGTAATTCCAAATTTGGGCCTATGTCCTAAAATGGAAATCAGAAAGCTGACCTTTCCAAGAGTCCAAACCGTTTGAATAACGAATGATCCTTAACGGTCATTGCAACGTAATCACATAGTATTTTTCTCCTATTGCTTACGCTTACGGTTTATTTATTTTGCCAATACAGCACTGTAAAGTACGTGCCATATAGTGGTTAGCAAAATTATTTAAAAATAAATAATTTATCTATATTCTGATGCAGATTTTTAATTTTTAATTTAGATTAATTGATAATTGCACAGGGTTCTAGCTAAAATTTTAATTTTTTTAAATTTATGAACTTCTCATAAAAATAATTTTTTTTTTTATCCAAAAATAAATCTCAAACTTATGCAGTTAATTTTGAAACCTTAATTTTTCCATGTCAAATAAGTTTTTAAATTAATTTATTTTAATTTGGTTTTAAAATAAGTAGTTTTGTTATCTTCTAACTATCAGTATCTTTATTAATGTTTATTAAGTTAATAGAACAAGACTCTTACATATAACCAGTGTGTTACTTTTTAAAAATGATTTGTGAACAGTTAAGGTATATACTGCCCTACCATAAAGATGCATGTCCAAAAAAATAATTTTCGAGATTTTTGCAGACAAGTTTGACCAGGGAAAATCTCAAAAATAAAAATTGTTTTTTATTTTAAAACTGTATTTTTTTTTTTTTAATTTTTATGGAACTAAATTATTTACTGAAAGTAATTCAAATCCATTGCAGCAACTATAGCAAGTTTATTGGGCAAATATGTAAAAATAAAAAAAGCTCACAATCATCTTACAGTTAGTTTAGGAGCTGGTCTTATGTACTTATACAGCAAATACAGTTAGGAAAAATATTTAATAATAGGGGTATTCATGATATCGTGTTAAATGTAAAATGTTTTACCATGTTAAATGTTATAAGTATAGGATTGTGAGCAGCCTTATTTAAAGTCATGTAAATGGTAAATGCATAAGAGCTCCTAGCGGATTTTCTGAGGAACTTGTTTAGTAACTTTTCATTCCCAAAACTTCATGTTATTGTTTACTATTAAGTTTTGATTGCAGTAATTTATTACATGCCTAAAATAAGTGAAAAGTAGAAGTATAAAAGTTTGGCTACTGATTGTATTTTTTAAAAAGTCTAAAACACAAGACAAAAGAAAAAAACAACACTACGAGTAAGTAGCCTAACACAATAAATAAAACGGTGAGAAGCTCAGCTGGTCTGTTTCGTGACGTCATTCTTCATTTAACAGACCTAGTAACAGACTCTCAACCATGTTATATGTTATATCGTTTTAACATGATAAAAGAAATATTTCTCCATTTAACATAAGATTTTCCATTTAACACGTTAAAATAAAGATCATGAATACCCCTTATGTCCAATTACAATAAATATGTTAAGAGCTCTTCTCCTCCGAGGAACAGAATTGAAGTCACCTATAACAATATTTCCTTATAGAAGGTTCGTCTAATCCAGTTACTCGATTAAGATTTGCTAAGAGGCAGCTATTAGGAGAGTCCTAAATAACTGGGCAGTGGCTAGAACTGCATACTGATCGCCCGCTGGAAGGAGAGAAAGCTCTTTGTCCAATTTCACTTTCCCTCGTTAGGACCCGCGCTAACCTGCCTGATGGGGCCCTGTGGTCTATATCGCCTCTTTAAACTGGTCCAGGGGGCCCCTTCTTTCCCTCTTACCGCCCGACCTATCAGAAATAAGTTAATTTCACAAGCAGTCCGGTCAAAAAAGCGGTTTTGAAACCTAACTGCGATTGCTTGTTAGGAAACGGTCGTGATGTAGGTAATAACCAGCCGTTTTGAGAGGCAGAAAAACGGTCTTTTCAACGGAGATTTAGTTGCAAACGTGTTTGCATCTTATTTCCAAAATATTGCTCAAACCTTTCAACGAAAAAAGTAATAAAATAGAATAAAATAAAATAAAGGGTCCATTAAAATTATATTTATATATTGTAATTGATGTTTGTTGTATATTCACAGTATTTATCCAACAAGAAAGTCCAAGATAAACTTTATTTAATTTTTGTGAAAACAACTATTTACAAACTTCTACAGCGTCTCCTAGAGTGTCCTCCGACCGCTCTATCATATTTCTCTCTAGATCTAGGCTTAGAATCATGAAAATGATCTCATCTTTCTTATATGGAGGTTTATATGTCTAGTAAAGAAAGGTGTAGGATTAGGTTTAGAACTGGAGCAGGTGGTTAGGGTCTATGTAGGAGGTATTTGAATCGATAGATCCAATGTGACAGTTTCTTATATATGCTTTATATTATATAGTGTGTTACGCAAACAATACTTAGGAGGTTATAAGCCATAGGGGTGGAACTAAGTAGTTCTGGAAGATTTTTATTAAAAAAGGAGGATTTCTGTCGAGTGACTATTTCTGTCCACAAGCATATGTAATATGATTTCAAATCCACGAGATGCCATCCTCCCTCTAATATTGTCCTACCCCTAACATGTTTATCCTTCGGATAAGTGTTAACATTTCGGGATATGTTCTTTGTCAAGCCCTACAACCTTGCATGGCTGGTACTAAACGAAAGAATTAAACCTAAACACCACCACAATAACGATGCCTCCTTTTTAGCACAAATCCTCCAATTTTTATTATTGTTGATATATTAGTAGGTGTATTTATAGAATACTACTTGGTCCAAAACTATAACCATCCGTACAAATTTCAAAGTCAATTCCATATCACGCTTGAAATATAATATTAATTAACTTCCTCCTCACATATTATGCAATTAGCTGTTACAAGCTAATTGAATTACATTAGAGAACCATCTGATAAGTGACTAGGCGTTGTAAAGCATGGCTCGCGTGATCTGCCCCGTGTCACTGGAAGACCTGCGTGTCTCCAGGCATTCCGGGTGTGCCTGGGCAGGATGGAGAAATCTGCGCTAGTATTTATCTGTCTGCCTAGTTCTCCCGGACAGTTCGGCTTTCATAAGTCGCTAGTAGATTTACTGCCGTGACAGGGCATTCGCTCCTTTAAGGAAACCAATCTCATCGCGGGTTCAGAAGTATTCTGTCTGGTCATTGTCAGATCTGAGATTTTGAAAGGTACTAATACATTATGGTTTGGTGGGTTTGTAATCAGCATTGCAAAAATCATGAGGCACTGGATAGAACTATCTTCAAATCAAATATTACTAATATAGTAATATTATTACTTAAATATTGGTTTATTATACAGCTACTAATTTGAATATTCAAATTAAACTAATTGTTTAAAGGATATTATCGAAAGAATCAAAAGCATATCCAGTCAGAAAGACGGAAATAATTAATTAATTAAAGGGTCCCCTCTAAAACAATTCTAAAATTGAAAACTCATTAATAATAACAATTATCCAAATAGTCTCAACTTTCTTTATTAAAACATATTACATGTCCAACGTTTCTAGGGGCCGATCCGACCATTATCAAGGATAATCTTAATTTTAATATCACAGATTCACATTGATTTTCAAATTCCAAAGCCCAAGACAATTTGACGTAGTTAAAATAAACCTATTTATCACTGTTGCTTTTATTAATAATTTCTATTCTTCACAATTTTTGTATTTTACTATCATTAGCAATCAAAAGACTATTTTATGCTGACTGGATGGACCTTACTGTCTCATTTCAAGTTTTTGTTATGGGCGTGTTTAAACTCTAGTAAATTAATGTATAAACATAATAATAAAATGACTTACTCAGCCTCCACTGTCTCACTACCAGTGATGTACCTTACTGGATGGACCTTACTGTCTCATTTCTTTTCTTCATTAATTGACGTGTCTGCTTTACTTCTTCTCTTCGTTCATGCTTGACTCTGGTTAAGCATAACTATGCACACTCATTCTTCATAAGGGCGAATTAATGAATTAAATATAGTTATTTTTTAATTGAAGACTCGAATATTACTGCCCAAATCAGTCTATTGATGCCAGGTAGATCTTCAATCGTTTGCTATGGAAAATAAATGATAAGCTTATATATTTATTGAGGCTATTCCATGTTGCATTTTAATTTTTGTTGACGATGTGACTTAAACAGTTGAATTATTTCATAAACTATTTAATTTACACTCAACTATGTTTCATGAAATTGTTATTATTCTTTTATTGTCTGGAAAAAATCCACCATAAATTACTTATATATACATATGTATATGTTTAATCGTGAGCCAAGTTTTGTGTGTCCGAGGTTCGGAAGTCGGCCACGATTGATGGCCATTGTCTTCAGAGCCAAAAGTAGAGCTACACTTGGGTCCAGCTTGGCCCAATGTGTTTCAAAATTGTTATCGGACGAGAAGAATGGTTGGTAAACCATTGGCAATGATCGTCAAATGTTCATAAGCCAAACGTGTGGTTGCAAACTCACGTTTGAGATATGATTGGAAGTGAATATTTGCCAATGTATATTCATTGGTCTGAATAGTCACGAATGGCTGGACCCTACTTTAAGATACTACTTTCACTTGAGCCATGGCGGTTAAGGCAAAATATAAATTCATACCATTTACATAGTTAAATGGCGAAATGATATTAATATTGTTGTATCTAACATTTTTTTAATGGAATTTGATTTCTTTAAATAGTAGTGTTGATAATATTTCGTAATTGACTGATGTAAGAATAAGAAGATGTTAATACCAAAATATGTTATTAATATTTGGCTGATTGCAATGTTACGATGTAATAACACCTTTTTAAAAAAAGTGTGTTAGTTGGACACTATAATACCAAAACTTTAAATAATTTCTTAAATCCTTATCGTGTACTAACCATATAGGTTCGTTTAGGGATGTCCAAGGAAAAAAAAACATTCTTTGTATTGTGATGGTGATTTATCGCAAATGCGAAGGTTATAATAAAAATATCAGTTTGTTCGCCCATGCGTCAGAGAAAGTTCGAACGTGTCTTGAAATACTGAAGAAAAGATCGTGCACCACGTTTTTCAAACTTAGAGGAAAAGTGGTGGGCTTAATGATGTGGCAACTCGTCGAGTGAAGGCACCTTTCCATCGTACTATTGGGCAGTTTCATTGATGTCAAAAAATGAGGGAAAAGGCGAGTTTTATTTCTATGTCAAAATTTTTGTAATTGTCATCTTTCATGAATTTATAACTGATTCAGATTAATAGATATCTGTGAATTAACATTTAGAATAGATCATCCTATTAAGTGCGTTCTATGGAACATCAGCCTATTAGGCGTTTAGGGAGTTTGAATATCCACCTGAGAAGTCGTCAACGCTTTTTTGTTGCCGAACAGAAGTCGTTTTATGAGTTGTGTTTATAATTAATAATTTAAATGTTGAATTTCCTGGGTGTATAATAAAACATATATATATTAATAAATTTTCTGTGATTTATACAGTAGGCTTCTGTGACTCAAGACTAAGAATAAAACCTTCCGTACAGAGCACATCAAGTGACATAAATTAGAATCATTAATTTAACATGTTAAAATCTGTTAAATGGAAATATATTTATTCTTATAGTATGTTAAAACGATATTAAATTAAACATGATTGAGAATATGTTAATAGGTCTGTTAATGAAGAATTATGTGTTTGTGTTTGTGTTTGGTGTGTATTGTTTTTGTTATGGGCGTGTTTAAGCTCTAGTAAATTAATGTATAAACATAATAATAAAATGACTTGGTCAGCCTCCACTGTCTCAATACCAGTGATGTGGCGAGAGGGATGTGCTGGGATCTTTTGAGCTCTACTCTAGCCCTCACACTTGGGGGATCGAGTGGGCTCAGGGATCCTCAGTTCGAATCTGTAAATACTGTCTATTAGAGTGTAAATGTGACTAGAGACTAAATTATTTTATCATTATGTTATTTTATTTATTTATTTTTCATACTCATAGTTTGATTATGTTCATTTTGTTTATTCTTCTATTAGTATATGTTTTAAGAGAGTTTTTTTTTTCATTCATTTATTTTATTTTATTTTAGTATGTATGAGATCATTCATCACTATTACCTATTGCCCACAACTGTGTGGCAGATAGTGATTTCTACGAATAAATAAAAAAAGAAAATAATGGGAAAAAATAGGAGTGGAAACAAGGAATAAGTGAGGTGGAGGGAAAATGGTGTGATGGTCTCACTCTTGGTGAACTCTTAGAACTTCACTATCTCATAAAGATTATAAGTTTACAAATCCAGCTGCCCAGAAAATCCTCTAGGGGGTCCTCTGCACTAACCATATTACATGAACTTTAAATTAGGCTGCTTACAATCCTATACTTATAACATTTAGCATGTTGAAACTTTTTACATTTAACACATCATGAATACCTTTAATATCATGATCTATATCGTTTATTAAATTTTTTCTTTAAAAAAAATAATAATAAAGTCAGTGTAGTGAACTTTCTTCTACAGCTGTATTTTAAATGTAAAATTGTATCGATTAATAGAAATATAAAAATGTTTTATATAGTTCACTCAAAACTAACATAACTCTCACATAATTCAATGCTACAGAAAACCACTGTGGTACACACCATTTTCAATTATAGGAGAGAATGTTGTACCTGATACTGTAAAATATGTTCCACTTGTACGGAATCTAAACGTTTTCAAAACATTTATAATACACTTTTGAATATAACGTTATCCGTGTTGGTCAAGAAGATGTTTGGAGATAAAGAGGAAAAAAATTAGTTCATTTTATTAAAACTATAGAAATAACTGTTGCATCTTAAGGTGCATATCTTGTTGGTAACGTGACGTGATCACCATGGATTGTGATGCGTAGTACAATATGATACAGTACCATTTATCAATAATTTTTTTTTCTTTGCCTATTTGTATTAAAGTTATCAACAAAAATACATAGTTACTAGGAATAATGGTACTATCAGGAAAAACTCTTTCCATTGTTATATTTTAAAAAATTGTGTTTAAAAAATATAAAAGCATTTTATTTATTATTTTCGTATGACACTTGGACAACCAATAGTGACAGAATTCATCTTATGGATGCACTTCAAATTCTTTGATAGCCTCCAAAACTGCACTTACCCACTTTTTCAGACATTAATACCAACGGAACGGGTGTCAAGATAGAGAAACCCACAAAGATAGAGAAAACACTTTAAGTCTCAGACTCGACTGAGGACTCTATCATAAGATCAGTTATGTTACCTACCCCTCCCCCCCCATAAACCCATGGGGCTCAGAAGAAAAAAAAATCGAAAGTTCACGGGTTGGTGGACATAGATTAATGAGATAATATGCATACTTCTTTCACGTCATATAATATAATATAAATATAATATCACTTGGCGTAGGTAGACTAGGTACCTTGCGGATGTTCCGACTACCGCATTCACACCTGTTGGTCGTTCAAGACTCCTATAAACATGCCAGAGGGTACGTCCCACTGACCTGCTTAAGCTTCCTAGATTTGATTGCGCATAAATCCTCATAGAGCTGCCTATGCCTGATGCAAATTTATATTATATTCTACTGATGCACTTCCTCAACGCAGTATAGAGGCGATGCATTGTGTATGCACACTATCTCCCACTAGCAGACCACCTCGCGGCCCTGCTGCAACCTCCTGACCTCATGCACGAGGAAAGTCCTGGCCCTCTTCTGCTTATTATACCTTTCTCTTAGCCCCATCCACTTCCTGCATGGTTTAGTATCGTATGGGTGAAATGGGTATTGTATTGTATACGAATCACACTTTTTTTTAATTTTTTTTTTTATAACCAGTCACCCATAAATGTAGTTTGACCTTTAACCTTAAAAACTCATATATACGATTTTTCAAAACAAACAAAAAATATTCTACCTACTGATGAATATAAAAATAATATGAACCGATAAACTTTGCAAAAAGGGATGAAATATATGTTTGGAAAATATAAAGTTATTTGTTTTTTGCACCTAAAAGCACACTTAAATACTTCTTTTTATTACAAAAAATAAAAACATATTTATTTATTTCTCCGGAAAAATAAAAACAAAATATTTTAAAGTATTAAAATTATCAGATCTAAAAACCTAGCAAAATGAGATAAAATATTTTTATAGAGAGAGATAAAGTACCTATTTATTTTTTAACTCTCAAGAAAACCCTTAAATACGACTATTCATAACAGAAAATTAACCGACTGATAAGAAAAAGAGAATAAATATATTTTTGTAAGAAATAAAGTTGATATTTGTTATTCGCACTTCAAAAAAAGAAACAAAAATAAGAAAAAAAACTCTTAAATACTAATGTTCATAATAAACAAAAAACATTTTACTCAAAATATTAAAATAATGTGAACCCACTGGCTTTGCCAAAAGGGACGAAATAAATGTTTGGGAAAATATAGTTGATATTTGTTTTTTGCACCTTATATTTAAAGAAATATCATTTATTTATGTGGACATTCTTTTTGAAGTTTAATAAAAAACAAAATGCGGATATAATAGCATTAATATAGACATATAATATAATAGTTGGAAAAGTTAAACATTTTTAATTGTAAATTTCAAGTTTCACTTAACAATGTTTAAAAGGGTATATAAGAAATTTGTAATATTTTTTTTCTCTGGAAAGAATTAACCATCTAAAACTTCTTTACTTTATTTCTACATCTAAATTAAATTAGTACATCATGCTTATACAATACAGTATATGCTTTTAATGAGTCTTGTTATTTTTATTTTACTATTGTATTCCATATTTTATTTTAAACATAAGGTGGAATATTAAAATTGTTGGGATACAAATTAAAATTCTGAGATAAAGACACACTGTATTAAAAAAAGAAATAATGCAGTCTGAACTACAATATACATATAAACTACATCTTTGTTCTTACCTTGATTACGTAATTATATTTAAAAACTTTAGATTGTGCATTACGTTTTTAGTAAAGGAAGAATGGATTAGGTGATAGGCAAACTAACCATAACGTTGTTGTTTAGGTATTGAAATAAAGTAAATGTCATAAAAAGTTTTTTTTCCAAGAAGAAAAAAAAAAATAGAAATTTGTATCTTCTAAAAATCGATTTTGCGAAATATATATGTATTCTTATGTTAGACCTATATAAAATAAACGGTTCTATTATGATTAATTATATCATTTAGTTATTAATTATGCATGCTTATACTTTTTGTGGCTGTTTTAGATCTCCAGAATCTACTACCTAATGTACAATACACCTAAGACGGCAATCAGACAGGCGACAGGTAGTCAACGAAGGAGAGAAAGCAAGATATAGAACCGATTAAGATAATTTATGTCTGCACCTACTGGAGAGATTCGAAAGATAGGGAAAATATTTCGGCCTCTTTATAATTTAGAGAAATTAAAAATAATAAGACGCCGGAATGGCTCCTTATATTACCAGTCCTAATTATTTATTTTATCCTATTGTGTTTTAAAGAGGAGCCGAAAATAAATTGGATAATATATATGGAAGGCCGTAAAATTTTATATTTTTTTCGTTTTTACATATACCCTGATTAGATTGTATTTCTTTACCAGAAATGGCTTCAGTGGCTGTGGTATATAAAGTTTTATATGTTTATTCCGGATCCGGAAAGTTCTGTGATATTACTCGATTATAATTTTTTTTCTCTCTTTTAAGAGGTCCGGTAACACCTGTCCCATAAAACAGAGACAATCAGTGGATTTTATGACATGTAATAAATAAAATGGAATTAATGGCGTGAAGATTTGTTCCGGCTTCTTATGTACTCGATTTGTATTAACAGTTACTTTTTATATTCACTTCTGTTGTATAGCAGCTGTGGTCATTTGTTAGCATAATGTTCTATTTTAGTTTCATTAGGGGTATTCATGATCTTTGGTTTAACATGTTAAA
>NW_027111025.1:1182602-1192069 GCF_000696795.3 Halyomorpha halys | reverse complement strand
TTATAGTTATAACATTTAACATGGTGAAACATTTAACACAACATCAGGAATACCCCTATCATTAATAAAAAAGGTTATCCGAAAATTCTCAACAGTTCTTTATCAGTCATATCATGGTCCAACGTTTCGGCCGATCAAGCCATCATCAAGGACAACCTATTAAAATGACAGCTTTAATTATAACTTAATATTAACAGTATCAAAAAATATTATCAATTATAATTTATAGTTTATAGTTTCACAGACTCAACATTAATTTATAAAACTCTGCAGGCTATTATACCCAACTAGTCAAACAACAATTGTCAAAGTAAACCTTTTAAAACAAAACCAATAAGAGACACTATTTTTGTTTACTAATAGATTTGCACTATTCTACGTTTAATTTACCTGTATTTGTCACTATAAAAATAAATAATAAAATGCGTGCTTTATAAGCAATGTACTTTTTTATCATGAAGAAGTGGTTGTTGCAAGAGTAAGAGTAGGCCATTGCAAATTAACACACCCCCACTTAATCACCAAAGAGGACCAACCTATATGCCAAACCTGTCCGTCCCCATTATCGGTAAAGCATATAATTGAAGAATGCCCATCATTTCGTCAAGCCTTCGAAAATAATAAAATTCCTCTTACAAGAGAATTGGCCCTTAAAGACTCAGCAGAATCCATAGACAAAATAATAAAATTTCTGAAAGAAACTCTACTTTATACTAAAATATAATCCACCAATATCGACCAGTGTAAAAAGGAAATAGTCTACATTCAACTATCAAATGTCAAAGACAAGGAGATAAATAAAGTAAAAAAGGTGTAATAACCTAGATGGTTATTACCAGATTATTATTAGATGGATATATATATGTATATATTTTATCAAAATCAAGATTGATTTATTTATATATAAAGGTTTTATCAATTTTAGTTAAAAAAAGCAAGATTTTATGATTTTTGAGTGTCGAGAAGTATACCTATATATATATATGCTCTAATTTATTATTATTTTAAGTGTTTATAAATAAAAATATACAAAGTCGAGAAATCACATTAAAAAATTACAATTTAAAGTAAGTGAAAAATCAGTTTAAAGTAGGATAAGCTGTGATTCGACCTCGTTTGTCTTTGTAGTCTTAAGTTCTTAAAATGAGGTTATTTTGAAACGATAAAGAAACTTACGGTTAATCTGAATGCTATTTGATACTATCAGCTGTAATTATTTTTATGTAATCGTTTCGGTACGGTTTTCCCGTAATATAAACCAGATGTAAACTTATCGTAAAGGTTCTGTAACGTAGGATCCGCAAGGGCGGCAACATATGTCGTAGTGAAATGTGTTTAATGCGCTCTTAGTTGGCAAAGTATAATGTTTCCGAGGAAAGATCTAAATAAGATTTGCATACACTATGTGCCAGAGCTGCAACATAAGCGGGCATAGTTTCTCTGTTACCATAACTGCAGTTAGTAAGATATCATGCTGCCACAGGAGGGTAAAATGTGTGGGTGAACAGTATGGCAACCTTTCATAGAGATGTATAGACCGGCATAGTTTTCTCTGACTACGTAACAATCTCTGAAGTAGAAATTAATGATATAATAATATGAATTCCAGATTATTTATGCATATTAAAAAAAAATGAAATCTGCACCACTTCATCCCATGTGCTGTACTTTGTAAGGGACTACTGTTACTAGATCAACGATTGTGCAAGGAGGTGATTTGGCATTATGAGGCTGGGCCCCAGTTCGAGAGCCCAACTCACTTCACCTTCTGCCAGCAGCTTTTCTTCTTTGTTACTTTCTTTCTTGGGTTCTTTCGTAATTATTCTTATTGTTTTCTTTTTAATTCTGATATTCTGTTTGTATTAATAGGGTTTCTAAAGAAAATTATAATGAAATTAAACTATAGGAAGGTTGTCCGAGTAGCGGTCAATAAAGGTTTCAAAATAGTTTTATTTTACTATTTTGATAGCTTTATTGACCGCAACCCAGACTATGTTCCTACTATCTACTTTATACAACTATCTTCTTCCAATATAATGAAATTAGATTGAATTTACTACCTAAGTCCTAATAACATTCATAAAACACAATGAAATCATCAACTCACACTGAAATAGAAAATTATTATCTCTCATAGATAACCACCACTGAACTGCTCAATCTCAATATATTAACTAAATCACGATCAGAAAAAATAATTCAGAATAAATGCAAAATTGTTTTTGGATTTTGGTATCCGTATGGTTCAATTTAGTTAGTCCCAACAAAAAAAAAAATGTTATAATTCTAGCTGTGGAATATTTTCCAAACAGTTTAGATCTAAAGTCAATACAAAGCAAGCGAGTTGTATTAATTAATATTAATAAAAAATAATTATTATTTTGTAATACAATAGTATACATTTGTGGAAAAT
The DNA here is from genome assembly GCF_000696795.3 of Halyomorpha halys. Classification (NCBI taxonomy): domain Eukaryota; kingdom Metazoa; phylum Arthropoda; class Insecta; order Hemiptera; family Pentatomidae; genus Halyomorpha; species Halyomorpha halys. The sequence goes on along the minus strand of NW_027111025.1, from coordinate 1,189,656 downwards.
AATAATCGGTATACAATAATCAGTTTTTTTAAGGGTGTTATCTTTATTTATAAAAATTTTTGGGAAATAAATATATTCTTAAAACTTCGCCATCCTTTTATTATCAGATGACGTTTCGGCTGATCCGATCATCAAGGGCTATTTTAATTATTATTATCGCAGCCCCACACAAATTTAGAGGCTATTATGCCCAAATTAATTTTACAGCGTTAACAATATTACATAACCATATATAATAATGCAGGTTGAGACAATTCAGATAATTTTCCTTATTATTAATATAGGAAGGATTCCACAATAAATACTTACGTGCAATATACATAACATATTTTTTTGTTAATTAAAATTTGTATTGTAGTATCTTTTTCCAACTACATTGGCGAATCCAGTCTAATCTAAAAGCTGAATCACGATTTAATTACTCAATTAAAATTAATTAATTAATTTATACTTCATAACTTTTTATCGGAACGGAACGTAAGCATATGGTAGGAATACATTTAGTGTGAATCGATCACATAAAACCTTTATACATAAATAAACGTATCTATTTACCTGAATCAATCATTCACTGTCTAACTAATCTAAATAAATGAGAAATCGATAGATCGAACGGTTAATAATAGACGAGTCGATCTAACAGCGGTTTTGACCCTGGCCTTGACATGACAGTATTCAGTTAGAAGCCCGCTATGTAATTTTTTTTTTATGTACTTTTGCTATTTTATTTTCGATATATTTTCTGTTCTAGTGCTTATTGATTATGTTAATTTTATTATCTTCGTACTCCTTTTCATGATATATATCATTTTCTTTTATTTTGTAGAAATATTTTTAACTTTTATCACATATTTAAATAAAAATAACTAGATTATACTTCTATTAAGCTAAGCCTTAACTTATAATTAAATAACTTAAATTAGTATTTGATTAATTAATTAATATTGATAGAAAGTAATTTTTAGGAGTGATCATAATTTAACATGTAAAAATCAACATTTGTTTGTGTGCACTGCCATACTGTTCATCCAATGTGCTGAGGCTTTATGCTAAATGTGCTCGATTGTTCCGGAAAGTTATAGGCTGTTCAGATTTTTTCGGTAAAAAATTAAACATTTTTTAACAAGTTTTAAATCCTCATTATATTTTTAATTTGCTAAAGAACTGTCCAATTGCAAAAAGTCAAGTTCGGGTTGCGTTCTAATTTTTTTTTTTAAACTAAATATAACGGAAAATTATTTTTCTCAAATCGCTAACCAACATTTTAATTATACTCTAAATTTACTCCTGTTATTGTAATTAAAATCTCCTATTTAGAAAACTGGGTAATGCGATGGCACTGTGGTTAGGCAATATGCGGGTGCGAATTTAGTTGGGCAGATAATTACATATTATTATTATTAAAACTATAATATTGTAAGTAGCCGATTTATGTGATTGATTCTATTCTACAATTTTATTTTTATTTTTAATAATTTGTTTATCGATTATCGCTGAACGTGAATTCTAAGAAAATTCGAAATTATATATATATATTTTCAATTTTATTTTGATATCTTGGAAGAATAAATGACTTAACAAACCTCCGATATGTTATTTGTATGAAGATACAATTTATATATAATGTTGTTGATTTTATCTTTATAAGTTTTTTAAATTTTATTCATTGTTTTTCCTCTTAATTCGCATCACATTTGTAATCATTAATTAATTGGTAACAATTAAATTTTTTGATAAATAATTTTCCGTTTGTTCTGATCTGGCTTAACAATGTTCTCATTTTTTTATTTTTCAGATTAAATTCATTTGAATGACATTAACTCTCTCTATCTCTGAAAGTTCAAGAGTAAACTAATTAAATTTACAATATCGTAATTGAAAAGATGTCATTTGTAATTATGATATTTGCCGCGTGAAAGCGTGCATCGCTAATGTTCTTAAATGTCAAGCCTAACGCTGATGCTTTCTATTTCAAAATTCAACCATATGAAATGGCTTGAGAGTTACTTACATACTTCGGTTTAGTCTGGTTCAATTTCTTGTTGTGTCAGAGCTTGAAATCTCTCTCTAGCGGAATTTTATGATGGTCTGGAAATAATTGATTTTAGTTAATAATTTATGAAGCAACAGTGAAATCATTAAAAAAAAAAACTTCAATTATAATTTTATATGTACATAAACTGGTTTTTAGTAAAGAAATAGTTCCCGAAATTAATAGGGAAATATATGGTTAACAGCAGAAACAACAATTTCGACGATGTGGATATAATTGATCTTAATTAATATTTTATAAAGGAACAGTGAAATATCTTTTAGATTTCATTTATTAAATATAAACTCTAGTTAGGTGTTGTGACATTATCTACGTTAAGTATCCTTTATTCAGAAACTCATTTAATTAATTTCAACGTTTCGGCTCCATCTTCCCCTAACATCGTTGCTTTCTTTTAGATTTTATATTGATATTACATCTTTTCTTACTTAGTCCGATATTTTATATATATTGAGAAACCAATATTGTTCAAAACTTTTTTTTTTAAATATCTTTATTGAAATTTACAACTGTATATTATATAATAATAATATTCAGTAAATTTGATCTTAGTTAAAATGGAGTGTTACAGGCGTGTAGAGCAACTACCCATTGGTAGCACTCTAATGACATTTTACATTAGGTCTCGTGGCCATTTTCTTTTCTGGCACCTCGGAGGATTGTCAGGAATGGAAGAGGATGCAAGGTTAGAAACTAGGGGGTTTGAGTGGTTAGGGAGTTTGTAATGGAAGCAGTGATATCTGGTTCGGGCTAGATCGGTTACATAGGGAACATTTATTTGTGACAAAGTAAGGAGCATTGAGGATTTTACGAAGGATTTTGGATTGTAACTCCATATGTCCAGATTGGCCTTATTACAGTCATCTAGATCAGTCTTTTGTAATGTGTTGGAAGTTTTGACCGTTTGTCTTGCTATAATAGTCGAAATCGAGGTGCAGTTTCCGGTCTTTTCAGTCTTGTGTGAGGATACCAGGTTAATCGTTTATCAAAACTTATTAATTTAATAATTTACAGCAATATTATTGTTTCTGAAGATGTGGTGAAGTCCTCCGAAACGTCGTGATCAAATAAATGACTTTCTGAATAAAGGATATTTAACACAGAACATATTTTCACTACACCCAAATTGATAATGCAAAATATTCCAGTCATAATCAAATATATCCCTCTCTCCATCCATAATATTTTTTTATTAATTAATAGTTAAGTGCCTATAATGATATTAATTAATATTCTAATCAAATTATTTCAGATTGGTGAGCAGCAGCGCTGCTTGAAGCGTGGCCCAAAACCGCAACTCAAACCGGAACTGGTAAGTGGAAACCGACTTATTTAGAAAGTAAAATTGCTTTTGACACCTGCTATTAATTTCTTGGATAATATTCGTATTTCATGAATTTGTATTCGTTTTCATCTGTTAAAGAAATTAATTATACGTGTTATTTAATTTTTTAAAATAATCAGTGGAAAGTTATAAGTTTAGAGAATTCGTTTGTGCGATTTTATATTGATATAGACAACTCAAAGTAATGTGTATGTATATTGTTAAATTATTTTACTGTTTTTTTATATTTGATTATTTAAAAAAAGGTACAGCTTTGGGGCTCCACTAAGCCATCTAATTCCTCCCGTTGCAGTCCAAAATCCTTTGTAAAATTGTTAGAATTGCAATAAGATAAAACACTGGCGATATCTGCGTAGACAAAAGAGATTTTGGGGAAAAACAAGCGATATGTTTAGATGAGTGGGCTTTGGTTTTGTGAAGGGGAATCTTCAGCACGTCTTGGAAAGGAGAGTTGGGCATTACATCGTTAGAGATTATATCTCTATAATTCTTGTGATACGGTGACCGGAAAGGAAATATCGGGCAACCTTGTGTTCTGCCAGGAGTACACCCAAAGACTACGTGGGGTTCGAACTAAATTTTATTTTAATATTACTTTTATATTCCTTTATGCAGTAATGTAAATAATAGTTGATAAGGTTAATCATTTAAGTTAAAGTTAAGTCAACCTATAATGATCTATTTTAGCGCCATTATTATACACTTTGTATACCTCCGATTTGCCCACAATGGAACTCACTCTCACGGCCACATATGGCGACGACACAGCGATTTTAGCCAAGCTTGGCGACCCAGCACAAGCCTCAGAACGATTACAAATACACCTACCTCACATCCATGAATGGTATATCAAATGGAAAACAGGGATAAACATTGAGAAATCAGTGCAAATAACTTTTACGCTACGTCGTGGTCTATGTCCTGTTTTTTCTAAACGAACAAAGTTTAACCCGGACAGACACAGTAAAATACCTTGGATTGACATTAGACAAACGACTTACATGGACCCCCCACGTAAAAATAACAAAACAAAAGCTAAATTTCCGAGTTAAATTATTATTTCATCTTTTAAATAAACGACCAAAATTACCACTTTCAGAAAAACTAAAGATTTATACTTACCTTCTCAGACCAATTTGGACTTACGGTGCACAAATTTACCGATATGCCAAAAAAACTAACTTACTGAAACTGCAACAGTTTCAATCAAAATTACTGAGACTGATCAGTAGCTCTGTGCTCTTCATCAGTAACAAGAACTTACACAAAGACTTACGAACTTCCTCCGTACAAACAACCATTAAATCATTATATAAACGGTTTCACGACACACTTCCAACACATACTAACCCTCTAATTCAAGGACTATCAACACTAGACTTAGCAGATACGAGACGACGTTTACGAAGGAGCTGGAATAGGGACCTCTTAAATTGATTTTTAAATTTCAATTTTAATGGAGAGGCATCATTGGATGACCTTAACCTTCATGCCTTCATGACTTTTTTTTTTATTATTATTTTTTCTCTCTCTTTACATCTCATTCGCTGGTTGTAAAAATACTTTTACAGTTGTGAATAAAGAAAAAAAAAAAAAAAAAAGTCAACCTATAAGTTCTCATTGTTTTATTAATTGATATGATTATTATTTTCTTTCCTTTTTCATTCTGTTTACATATATTTCTTCTTATCATTAAACTTTTGTACATATAGTTCTTCTGTTCATTCTGATGCATGTACACTGCTTTCAACTTTTTAATTTTACCTATGCTTTTTTTGGCATGTTTACTTAATATTTCGCTAAAAAAAAGGTGGAAGGTAACACCCCTAGGTTTTCTGTTATCTACATGTAAAGGTATTTACCAGTGGTTGTAATTCGATTATTATTTATATAAGGGTACATCGTGGGCATATTGCCTCGGGGTTTTCGTTATTTCCAAGGAAAAAATCACGTGTCATCTAAGGAGCAATTTATTCTTTATTGTTTTGTGTTTTTTCCCTTTTGGTGATTATACTTATATATATATTTTTTTTTTTATCATTTTCCCTTAACTCATCCCCTTCTCCGTTGAGCGTGGGCAAGTATAAACGATATATATATATATATATATATAACTAAGAATAGATCAAAATTTGCGGTTATAAAGTCCTTGATGCTTCTTACTTTGTCAGAAATAAAGTCATCCATCAGGACATCAATGATCCATATATTGCCGATTTGGTCAGAACCAGATACCAATCCTTCCGTGATAAACTTCCCAACGACACAAACCCACTTGTTTCTAACCTGGTTTCTCCTTGATTGGCAGATAATCCTACCAGGCGTCTGAGAAGATGGCCCCGAGATCTTCTCCTCTAGAGTTCAATCAATGGATACATTCTCCATACGTTTGAATCATCTCATATTATAACTTATAACAAATTTACTAGTTATATATATTTTTATACAGTTGTAAATAACAATAAATAAAGTATTAAAAATTTTCTCCTGAATGTATCTTTATTGCAGAATTAGAATTTTTTTCATTTAGATTATTAACGTATGCCCTTTTTTGGGATTCTGGGTAAATGTAGTCCTCTTTCAAACAAGAGCGGACACGCGAAACAATTAGGACGCGGTGCACTATGACTGCCAAGTAGCCAGCGAGCGGAGACAGCGTGGGCGAAGACGCCACCCGGACGCCGGCGGTTAGCCTTTGATCCTCTCCTCAGCGGCTAACAGAAATTAATTGAAATTTAATGAGGTCGCCGATAAAGGAGCACCTATGGAAATGAGGAGCCAAGTGAAACTGGAGACTTTTGTCTAGTCGGCCACAACTAGCCTGGGGTTCTTGGTTCAATGGACAGGCTCTCGAATTTAATGTTTGATACAGCTTTTAAAAAAATATTATAAAAAGAAATAATTAATGTTTGCTTTAAAAATATTATCTTGAAATTAACATTTATGTTTGGGGTAATAATATAAAGATCTTCTTAATTTTATAGGTGAGGTATGAGATTTCATTAATATAATGAGACGTAGTGAAAATACTCTTCCTTGTTGAAATTCTTGCTTATAATGAATCATGGCAACGTTTCGGTGCTATCGCCCCATCATCTGGTTATTGTCCAAGAATTTGCTATTAATATTATTCATACGGTCATCACTCAAAACCACATTTCTTTCTTCTTTATATTATAGGTTTTTTACTGGATGAGTTTCATTAATATAAAGAAATGTAGTGAAAATACTCTTCTGTGTTAAAATTCTTTATTTTAATAAATCTTTACAACGTTTCGGGTTAATATATTGTCATACTTTAGCATAATTCGAAGATTGTTTAAGAATTTGCTATTATAATTCGGGCATTCTCCGGAGCAAAAGTTGGGGGATATTACCCAAATTAATTGTTATATGGTGGTATAGCTTGTTTGAATAATGAAGTAGACTGTATTAGAAATAAATCATAATTGTGATGAACAGAATCAAATACCCTCTATTCTTGTTGAATTAATGACTATATGTTTAAATAATTAATTGATATATGTTTAACCAAAGGTGGTTATAATTTGGTTCAGTTGTGTTAGTAATTAATTTTGATTGTTGATTACATGAAATCATAAAGATTAATATATATGTATATATAGTTGACCGTAAAAATTGATATATAGGAAGAT
>NW_027111025.1:1178703-1182082 GCF_000696795.3 Halyomorpha halys | reverse complement strand
AAAATAAATAGTTGTAAACTATTTTTGTTTCACTATTGACCGCAACCCTGACCATCTTCCTATACATAAAGATTAATGAATGAAATTACAATTACCTGGTGGTTGACTTCTACTATTGAAATATTCTGTGGAGCTTGATTAGTTTTTGTTACTGTTGTTATATTTGGTCCACTATTCACTCACCCTGAGTGATAGTTGCCATATATAGCCAATGTGTCTCTCATGGTCCTGATTTTCACTCATCTGTGGTACCTCTTCACTTGCTCGGTGGGTATTCACTCTTTTATTTGAGATGCCCTTCAACAAGTTTGTGGGAGGGATCAGTCTTCATTAATATTGAAATTTAGTTAAAATACTCTTCCTCATTAAAATCTTTATTTTGCCGCATGAAAATAAATGAAAACTCATCCAATAAAAAACATATAATATTAAGAAGATAGAAATATTTCTATCCATAGCCACATGGTTTTGAGTGAAGAACATATGGATAATAGTAACAGCTAATTCTTGCGCAATCTTCGAATTATGCTACAACATGACGATATAATAACCTGATGATAGCTCCGAAACGTTGTTAAAGATTCATTAAAATAAAGTATTTTAACTAGGAAGAATATTTTAACTACATCTCATTATATAAAGAAATAGTATATCTTTCTAAAATATGGTATAAGTGGAATAATACTTTTTTCAAAAATAGAATATTAATGTTTAATAATAACGTTGTGTTAACGCAACCCCAGACAGGTTTAGTCTGTACAATATATAATTATAGAGTTGGGCGAATTATTATTCGATTGACGAAAGACGAATAAGTTTGTATTAGTTGAATCTTCTACTCGAATTAAATATTCGAGAAAAAAAAATCGATTGACCATTCGAATACTTTTGTTTTAGTGAATATATTACACGAAAAATCTCTGATTCGAAAAAAAAATCTTTGATTAACCATCCGAATATATTTATACTCCTATTATTTCATCAAGACAACATTTTTCGTCTTACAAATTTATAGCACTTTTGTTTTCTGCGTTTTAAAAAACATATAAGAGGACCCTTATGTGTTAGATATCAATTAATTCATCATATCAATTTTCGTTTTCTACTGGTCTAGAAATGGGTAATGGGAGCCTCATACATTAGAAATCGAAAATGGTAAAAAATAAGCGAAATAAAAAAAATCTAATTGTTATTCGAATAATATTGTATTCGACTAATTTTGTATGCGATTGAAATGATATTTCAAATATTGGAATACAAAAGTATTCGAATTGTTTAGTCGTATTTTTATTCGAATAAAAATGTATTCATCTCTCGTCAATCAAATAGCAACATTGAATAAAAATGTATTCGTCTCTCGTCAATCGGATACTTTTCGCCCAACTCTGCGTAGTTACTTACACCACTGTTGGTATTTTACAAGAATAGAAAATTAAAAATCAATAATTTAAACCAATAACTAGCAGTACACCCAAGCTGGGATGTCTTCTTTCCTCATCATAGAAGAAAAAAAAAACCGAACTAATGTATGTTGCTCTAAGTATAAGATTTTGGGCTACATAAATAAATAACAGTTTAAGATGAGGGTACTGACACAAATCCATAGCAATAATTTTAGCTAGTATAGTTAAGTTTCGGCATGTATCAATATCGGAATACGTAAAAAAGTACTACATTTATTTATTTTTATGGTAATTCTGGAGTTAGATGTGCTGGAGAAGGTTAGAAAATTGACAATGCCCTTAAAATATAAATAGGTCAATTAAAAAAAAATGTGGTGGTTAGGGGGAGTGAAAATGTATACTTGATCGCGATATACATCTTCACCACATGATGAATTTATTTTCTTTCATGTATAGAGTAGCATATCTGACTTTTTTCTTTGCTCTGTGTTTAAGGTGCTCAATAGATTGTAACGGAGGCTAGAGTTAGTTTATAGAACCTCTAATAGCATTTGAAAAGTCTGTAGGACGAACTGAGTAAAGGAAGTAACACTAGTCCTCAGTACTATCTTTAGAATACGTCTAATCCTAAATAAAATCAAAACTTTTCTTTTGTCGTATATTTCAATATTCAAGCAAAGGATCGATGAATATATTTTCGCAACTTCCTTCTACATTAAATAACAAACCTGTCTAGAAGCACATGTTAAGTGATTCATCGTAAATTTCATATTCACTGAAAGCGTGTTTCCTGGTAGTGAGTCTTTAAACTTTCTTTATGAGGAATGCCTGCCTATCCTCCGAGATGCTTGTGAAGACATCTGCCACATGACAATGCGCTTCAAAACGTATGATTTAAATTAATGTTCCTTAGGACTGAAAGTTTCATTTCACCCTTTTTGTAATAATTAGTTAATCATAAACTACTTATTTATTCTTTATATTTATCTGAAACTATGTATTTTTATTATCAGATATATTATTTAAATATATTATTTAAACTATGTATTTATGTTATCAGAAATTGGTATAAATATATTTTCCTAACAAACAGTTGTTACTATAAATCATAATGAATTTATTATCTTCACCACAGGCATATAATATATATTAGAAACTGAAGTAACAATAGAAAATTAATTAAACAAAAATGAATTTTTTTTTTTATATTTATTTGATAAATGATTTTATAAAGAATGAAAACTATTTATTTTACTTATGAATTCAAAACCTTATCATTGCATTCACAGCTCTAAGTACGTAGTACATAGGTATGTAGTTGAACAAAAAAAAATTGAATAAGAATTTTTTTTTATGGAAAATGGAATTATTATTCCATTATATGGAATAATAAAGAAATAAGATTTTTTCTTTTGCTGCGGACTATTGTATTGTTCATCCAAGTTGTTACATTGGTAGGGATTAAATTAAAATAGGTAAATAGAAAATGTTAAACTTTTTATTAGCTTTATTGAGTCTTAGGGAGCAGGCTAGCTCAGTTAGTAAGGTAATGTGTTATTAAAATTAATTCGCGGCATCCTTGCCTAGCTGAAAAAATATAACTATGTCGCCACAATTTTCCCTTCGAGTGGTTACATATGTAGAGAGGTAAGAAAAACAGTGCAAAGTAAATAATGGCATGTACGGTATATTTGCTATTTTATTTAAAACTATATTTTTAGCAAGTCAATTTACTTGCGGCATCCCTGGAATAAGACTGAGGCACCCAAGGGTGCTACGGCACCCACTTTCGGAGCTGCTGTCTTATTATAATTTATGTATATATATCACTTTTTATAATTTTACATTTATTAATTTTTTAAATATATAGTTTTATTACTTCTATCTATTATTTTTTATATTTATTACCTGTTATTTTTAAATATTTATAACTGTTATAATTATCATGTACATTTTGTATTTTTTTAGATTTTAAT
>NW_027111025.1:1151242-1173568 GCF_000696795.3 Halyomorpha halys | reverse complement strand
TATATAAATAAGAGAATGGTCGGATCTTTATCCACAATAAAACTTTCAATTACTGAACTGCTTTACGTTCTGTTTTTTTTTTCTTCAAAATTTTCCCTTTCACCACAGAAAGGTTTATAGATATTAATTTTCACTCCTAAAAAATGTTTTACATTTCATCCACTTCCATAAGTCAATCGGTCTCAATTGTTTCAATATACAACTAATATACTTATATTTTACTAACACAGTGAGTTTTATCTCTTTTTGAAGAATAAGAACAAAATATTAATGATTCCCTTAAGGGTTTCTTGAAGTGCTAAAAACGAATGTCATCATATATATTGGATCAATGGTAGCTCATTAGTAAGGCAATAGACTACTAAATCTAAGGACCCAGGTTCGAATCAGGCTGTTGCAGATAATTATTATTCCCAGCCTCATAAACTGGGTACCTTTAAAAGGGTTATTTACCAGCGGTGGAGCGTGATTCTGATCAAATCCTTCTTGCACAATCGTTGGCCTAGTAACAGTACTCCCTTACAAAGTAGTCCACCCCTGACTCTTCATGGGTTGTTATGGTACAGATTTAATTTAATTAACATAGTAAAATGATAAAACAAAATGAAAACATAGAAAAAGAATAGAGAACTAAAACAAGAATAAAAAAAAAATTACAATTTTTTTTTAAATATTTACTGCCTGCGCCTATGTATTGTAAGAATATTAAGCAATTGTGCAACTAGTCTTAGTAAGCTGTGTGTATAGCTAGCCAATGCAATTGGGAGGCACTGCTTTTTGAATAGTTTTCTCTCTCTTATTGGTTTGGTCTTAACTAAAGATCAATATTGTTAGTCGAACTCCTGGAGCCCTTGAATCTTTAAAAAGAGGTCCCGTGCAATGTTCGCCCTGAGAGGAGTACCTCAGGACTCTCGCCTCACATCCTGATCAAAGTTCAAAATAAGATGAGCAGACAATCGGTTCCCATGGTTACCGTTAATCCACTCCGGCCGATAAGACCCCACTGCAGAGGTCCCGCTTCTTGAAGAAATATTTTTACAATATCTCCTCCCATTGTTGCCTCTGGTAACAGTTCTTCGTCCGAGAAATTGCAACAACTTTTTTTTCGGCGGACTACCATTAGTGCTGTGTTTCTTCGGCTAACCGAGGAGAGTTACTTTTTATTTCCCCATTGTCAGTGTATATTTATTTTATTTTATTTTTTATTATAGTTCAGTACTCTGAGAATTAGTTAATAAACGCTCAGTTTTTATATTGTTATATTTATTTTTCAATATAAATTCGAGAACATTGTTGATTGACCGTGTGTAATATATACAAGGAAATCTGCCCGGGTTTAGTCATAATTACTCAAATAATAACTAAACGACTCGTTATAAGCCAACGTCTCGCACCACTTTGCAGGGCTTCAACCAGGGTAATAAAAAGATACTAACAACTAAAGCAATGTAAGAAAGTAAGAGAATACATAAAATGAAATAAAAGGAAACTAAAGTGTGGTTAAATATGGTTTTAAAATATGTGAAAATTAATATAAAAATGAACAAAGAAAATTAACATAAGACGTTATGTGAAAACTCTAAATAAACAATAATTATAAAACGTTATTAGACATTTAATGTAAATGGAAATAATAAGGAATGAACAAGTAGATAAAAATACGCACTCGGACTTAAGTGCGACATAATTCCTTTTGTGTACTAATAGCATTTATTTAATCACTAGTACTTTCACACTTTCTGCTTGTTACACTTCACGTTTTATAATCGAAGGGTTTACCGATTAACTATGATTTTTAACGATTGATTATAATTAACCAGATACATAATATAAAATGTTTTTCTTTATTTGAAACCAATATTACACCCTTATAACGGCATTAAATATAAATTGAATCTAAAATAGAGCGAATATTAAGCTTTGTTACAGTTGTATTAATATATGAATTAGATAAAAAGTAAAGTATTTATGAATGATTATATGAGCAATGGTCACCAGTAGAAAAAATATCTCCTAAACAATTTAATTTATACATAAGAAGATGGTTAGGGTTGCGGTCAAAAGAGAAACAAAAATAGTTTAAAACTATTTATTTTCCGACGTTTTGCCCCACTTTGCATGGCTTCATCAGGGCTGTTCAAAGGTAAAAGTTGAACCTTAGGTAAGTAAGGTAAAGGTTGCTGTTCAACTTATTTATTTGGACAGCCCTGATGAAGCCCTGCAAAGTGGGGCGAAACGTCGGAAAATAAATAGTTTTAAACTATTTTTGTTTCTCTTTTGACCGCAACCCTAACCATCTTCTTATATATCAATGTTTACGGTCAACTATATATATATAAATTTAATTTATAATTTTTATGTTCTTGTTTTTATGTAAAAACAGTATTAAAGGATTTAGGACAGACGCTAAAAAATAATATGATTTGCTTATATTAAAAACTATTTGTTGACCTACTTTATTTTAAGCTTCATTATGACTATTTTTTTAATTAATTTTTAATGAATAAAATATCATTTAATAGAATCAGTAATACCATTAAGAGAATTTATTCTATTCCAGCTTTTATTTTTTTTATTTCTTACTTACTTTTGGTCATTCCTGATATTCGGAAGGAGGGTATCTACAGGTGACCAACCTATCCTAATCCTGGTAGGGTAAGGTTTTCATTTTGTGGGACCGCCACTCAATGAAAAAACTCAACGCACTAGGCCGGATTCGAAACGGCGCCGCCTACAAATATCAGATTGGTAATAATTTTTTTATACTTTTCGAGCTACGCCCTAAGGAAGCTTAATTTTGATAATGACATTTTTTTACTAGAGAAATTAGATTATCCTATAATCTTCCTGTGAAAATATTGAACATTTAGCAAACCCCATTTCAGTCGGATGAACAGTATGGCAGCATATTAAGTAGGAACAAGCAGATTTTTATATATTAGATACACTTTCCTTACCATCTAGGTAGGAAGGGAATTGTAATCGGGTCGAATGTTTGACTTGCTTTTTTCTACAATTCTATCCGTTAGTATTCATAGCATATAAATATTTGAAAGGCAATTAAATTCTCTACAAAAAAAAAGAATGTTTATATTGAGACAGAATAAAAATTGAAATTTTTCCCCTTGTTTCGAAAATATTTTTATGTGTATAAATTGTATACAATTTACACACATAACAATCCACAAGTATAATTGTTTAATCCCAATAACCTTTAAAATATTATCTATTATATGATAATTTTTTCATTAGAATATCAATACAAAATTATCCAAGGGACATGTGCAGTAATATCTAGCCCCCATAAAATTCATTATGTATTATTGAAAGGAATTTTCCTACGAAGTACCTACGCTTACTAACATCACCTACAACGGCTATGGGGCTCCAATAGTTTAAAGAAAACATATAAATTTTTGACAGCCTCCAATACTGTACGTACCCATTATTCAGGACACTGACACCGATAGGACGGCCACAAAGATGGATGACACTCATAAACAGCGTGAGTCTAGACTGAGGACAATTAACTGACATAGTTTTGACTCCACAAACCTGGTGAGCCCTGTCACTATTAGATTGATACCGACACTATTTTTACTTTTTTTCAAATATATAGTTCCTGAGCTCCACTTCGAATGCATTCCGAATATAGGAAAAGATATATACCCTCAACCCACTGTCCTATCATCCTCTGATAACAACACCACACAGGAAAAAAAAATCAAAAAATGAAATATGTTATTGATATACAACAACAACTTATCGGCAAATTATTTATTCCGGAGAGCGAATTCGTTGATCGAGTGAATTAAAAAAATTGTGAAATGGTGAAATTGGAGCAGAAATGAGAAAGAAAAATAGGAATGTATTGAAACATTTGTATTTGTTGTACAGACTGAAATTGATTGTAAAAGGAAACTGTAGGGAAAAAAAATTGTTTATTATATCTTATCATTATATCTCTTTATATCTGATTATACCATGTATGTGTAATTTATATATGTCCGATTACGGATTGATAAGTATGCTCTGTGAGATAGCAACCTGATGTATTTAGGCAGCATAGATAAATAAAGTATTTTTCTCTCCCTAGTCCTTTTTTTTCATATCCTACATTAAAATAAAATTAGTACTTCATACATAATATTACATGAAATGTATTATATACACTTTACTGAGTCTTCTCCCTTTGATTGCCTCGTGGCATTATAATGTGTAGATATCAGTCCAGCTAAGGCGGTATGGTCTAGCTATAGCCTGAGGCTATGCCATGGAATTAATGGAACGTGATTATAATAATTTCAGCATTCGTTGATATTTTAATTTATTGATAAATTATTATTATTTTGAAAAGAATGTGTCCGTTGACCTTTAACGAAAATATAGTATAGGTTTTTTTTTTTTAATATTGGTGTCAGTGAGATAGAACTTCTCAATGCAGACGTGTTTTTTTTTTTTTTACAAAATCATTTGGTTACATTTACTTTACTGTACAGTGAATCAAATTGAATTCTAGCTAAGCCAGCATTCAACAATGATAATCAAACTCTTCCACAAAATATGACTGTTTTTGATTTTTTTTTTCTTTTCTATTCTGTAACTAATAGCCTGACATCTTTTATAATAATTCTTCGTACATAGAATGTCTTCTTCAACATCTGATATACAACACTATATGACACCCATACACCCATCTGTACACCATAACAACTCTGAACCAATCTACCCCAACGACTTCCTCAGTAATGAGATTCGGTAGTCCTCCCCCGCAAAGAGATTGATCACTTTCTCTTCGGAAGACTCCGCAGGTGTCAATCGGTTAATTAATGCCCGTAAAAGGAGGCGATGAAGTAAGGAACAGGTCGGTTGTGCAAACGGAAGATGTTCCTCCACTTTCCCCTGCAGACTTTCTTCTTGCATTCTGACACCCGCGCTTATTTATTTCTATACTATTATATGGTTATTATGGGTGTCTTTGCTGTGAGAATTTATTAGCATAAATCACACCTCCGCCCTATCGTAACTCTTCCATTTCGACTATTAATGCTCGTATCCGAGGGTTCGATTGGCATCAGCAAGTTATGATAATCCATTCACCCTTTATCAATGTGAAGGAATAGATTACTCGAGTTAATAGCGGATAGTAGAAAGTCGTTTCAGTTATATCAGAAATATTTGTATTCACTTATTACTAATGAGTTGTTATTTCATTCTTGTAATAACTTTTATGAAGTCTATTCATTCCTTACCACTTATTTCGGAAGGGATTGTAATTTGGTCAAATTTTCGATTTGCATATTTCAACAATTCTAACCCTTGACATATAAGGGTTATTTGAATTATTTTTATTTAATTGTTATTTATTATTATTTAATTATTTAAATATTTATTCTATTAATTTCTCTACAAAAGAGGAAAAAATTTTCATATTGAGACAGTATTAGAAATTCTCCTGTATCCTTAGAATCCGATATTTCTATTTTTCCTTTTTTTTTTTTTTTTTAAATTATTGATAAGGCAATTACAAGATTCGAGTTTCAGAATTAAAAAAAGAGGGCATAACAATAAATAAATGATTTAATTGTTTGATTGAGAATTTTTTGGGGGATCAAAATTAAAAGAAATTAAACTAAATTAAAATTACTCAAATTTTCGATTTGCATTATTCAACAATTCTAACCATTAACATATAATCATTTGAATGGAAAATAATTTCTCTAAAAAAGAAAAAAAATATTCATATTGAGACTATTAGAAATTCTCCTGTACCCTTAGAATTGGATATTTCTATTTTGCTTTTTTCTGCTTTATTCATTCATAAAATTATACAATATTTAGTATTCATCTATTTTTTATTGCTGACAATAAAAAAGGTTTATTTTCTTCAAATAAACAAAAATAAGGGTACTTAAGTAGTTAGTTTTTTTTTTAATTTGTTATATAAGCACTCTCAGACTATCAGACTTTTTATCTAGGGACCTGGGACCAGTGCAATAATTTCTTGCTGCATCTTCACTAATATTAGTTCGAATATTTAATCTTTATTTATTTGTTTTTATTGTTTGTATTACATGGCTGTTTAATTATCCTTTAAAAGATTATCTGGAATTTTTCAAGAGATGTGAAGACAGAATTAAATTAAAAAATAATTAATTAATGATGAATGCGTTTAATTCCAGCTGAGACGCTATTCTCTGATTGCATTCGGCTTCGTTATTTTTTTTTTAAACTGTTGCATTCTTGGTAGAAACAATAATTATATTCGTTAATCTCATCTCGAGAATTCCTAAAATACAAATTTTTATGACAACAGAAAAACATATTTTTTTTTTGCTCATAATTTTCGCCTTCTGTGATCTTCTTATTTTTTTTCTTATTTATCGAAAATCACAAAAATTGGAATAAATTCAACACATTCAAATTAAAACAATTTATGTGGGTTAGTAAGTGAATATTATGTGATGAGATTATTAATACAGAATCATATTTTATATTTATATTACAGGTATATCTAAAAAATGTTTTTTAATTTATTTTTTATAAAAATCTTGTTCTTAATCTTAGCTACTTTTTATCGCTTCCGGATGGGATACAGTTCTATCTTCAGCTTGTTCTGAATCTAATCTTACATCTGCTTTATTGTTACTTAATTATTTTTTGCCATCTTAGAAAACAGCGAAAGTATTGGTTTTTAAAAAGAAGGTTTGTCAGATATTTCAAAGAATCATAAAATTTTATCTTTTTATCTTTATAAATGCATCTACCTTGGATAAACGCAATAAGTTATCTTTTAAAGGAGTCTTAATTTATTTTTTATTTTATTTAATTAAAAAAAATTGCAATGACAATTTTAATATAGATAACTAACAATTTTTCAATCAATTGCCTATTACTGTACAATTATTAATTTTCTCTCTCCTTAATTATTACAAATTATTGATAAGCCAATTAAAACGTTTTTGAGTTTCAGAATAAAAAAAATAGGAATAACAATTAATAAATGATTTAACAGAATTTTTAGAGGGTCAAAATTAAAAGAAATAATACTAAATTAATGACAATTTATTTAGTATTATTTAAATATATTTCAGTGGCTAAAATAAAATTCTTCAAATCAAGCATATCTATACTTATTAGTTATCGTCATAAAGCGAGAAAACTCTTTTTTCTAACGGTACCAAAATATTTGAATTCGGTTAAAGTTTTTTCGAATAATGAACATTTCAATTTTATGACAATTTTTGTGTTAAATTTATTCCCTGCGTTTTTCATCACTTTACTATTATTAAATTTATTAAAATTAATAAACTCATTTATGGAATAATGTAAATTTCTTACACCTAAATATATTTAAACAATCATAAAGCATTATATCGCAAATTCAATTTTGCGAGTGAAATCTGATTCGTGGTATTTTGGTATATTTTGGTGTACTTTTGAGTCAGATATTTTGAGATGATTGTGTACCATGAAAAATTTTCATGATTTTTGCGCTACACAGTCATATAATATTAATTATAAGAAAATTTACATATATGTTGGTTGGCCTTACATGGTTATTGTAATCGTTCGTAAGTTATTTTTTAACCCTAACGGCTATATTCTAGTACAAGAGGCACTCCTAACTATTTGTAATGCTATAACAAAGAACTATTATAATTAAAAATAGTAAATATAAATTAAAATAATGAAAATGCAGAGAAAAATAACAAACAATATTATGGGCGTTGGTGACCTACGCTTACGCCCTAAAGCCCCAGCCAACAACAAACAAAAAATAATAAATATGATAAAAATTTGCACTGTTTGCATTATCCGTCCATTTTATAGAAAAATAATCTCTTATTCGAAAAAATTAAACGATTAACCATCCAAATACGTGTGTATTTGTATAAGACGACATTTTTTTTCTGACAGCTATACATAGATATATTTTATGATCGCGTATAGATTAATTTTAACTTTTCTGATTTCTAACATAAAAGGGTCCCTTTTTATGTTTTGGGATATGTAGAATAAGAAAATACTATCGATTTATTTTAACTTTTCTGATTTCTAACATAAAAGGGTCCCTTTTTATGTTTTGGGATATGTAGAATAAGAAAATACTATCGATTTATTTTAACTTTTCTGATTTCTAACATGTTAGGGCCTCTTTATGTTTTGAGATATGCAGATTTCTTATCTTAGTTAAAATAAGTCGATACGCCATACTAAAATCGATAGTACTTTTATATTCTACATATCTCAAAACATATAAAGGGACCCTAACATATTCGATATCAAGAAAGTTAAAATAAATCGAAATGCTATAATTAAATTGATATGCGATCATCAAATCAATAGCATTTTCATTTTTGGCATATTTTGAAACATATAAAGAGACACTAACATATTAGAAGTGAGAATAGTTCATATAAATCGATAAGCGATCACAAAATCAATGTCATTTTCATATTCTGTATTCCTCAAAACGTATGAAGGGACCCTAACATGTTAGAAATCGGAAAAGTTAAAATAAATCGATACGCGATGTAAAAATCGATAGCATTTTCATATTCTGCATATCCGAAAACATAAAAATTGGCCCCTATGTGTTAGAAATAAAAAAAATTGAAATAATATAACTTTATATATAATTATAATAATTTTAAATCCTAAAATCGATAGCATTTTCGTTTTGTGCTCATCTAAATATGTGAAATAGCATCCTCATACATTAGAAATTGAAGGTGGTAAAAAAATAAGCGGATTTAAAAAAACAAATTTCAAATTTTATGTATTCGACTAATTTTTTATTCGAATAATTTTTCATTCGACTAATTTTTTATTCGATTGAAATAGTATTTTAAATATTCGAATAAAAAAGTATTCAAATTTTTATTCGAATAGACATTTATTCGTCTCTTGTCAATCGAGTAATTTTTGCCCAATTATGTATAATATGAACAATTTATACATTGGATTTTGTCAGTTAATAAAAAATAAACGTATTTAATCTTATAAACAAAATCAATTCGGACAAGTAGTTAAATAAAACTTGTGTATTCAGCTTTGATAAGACCACTCGGCCAATCTAAACCTTGTATTGCTTACTAATGAACAACTGACTGACTGATTAAGGTCTACACACCGTCTGTCGTGGTTCATGAACAGACTCCCTTCTCATTCTACTCATGCCCTTATCAGAATATTCAGAGGAAATGGTACAAAACACTCAGCCTTATTTAATTTTGTTTTCAGCGGTTATTCAGTGAAAATTTTACTTCCCTCATGAGCGGATTTGCCAATAAATACCACATTTCATAATGGGGACTTATTCAAGAGATTAACCTGCCTGCTCACATATCAACTTAATATCCTGTCACATAATAAGACTATTGTATCTTTACGAAAGGCATTGTGTAACTTTATCCACGTACAGTTGTAAGAATTGAAATCCTGCTTTACGCAACGTGACCGTCCTATATTTAATCCCTATTAGTACAAGAGCCGGGAAGAAAAAAAGGCAGTTATAACGTTTATATAAGGCAATTTTTTATAACGTTAATGAAAAATATGAACTATTAGTAGTCAAAATTGATGAGCCTGCCAAGTATAGGTAGGGGAGAAAAAAAATGGCGACTGTTTCAGAACGTTAAAAAAAAAAAAATAATTTTTCATTCGAAGCTCTTTATCTTCAAAACTACCAACAACACCATAAAACCTAAAATAACTTTAATTAAAGTAGAGTAATTTTTCTAAAATATGACCCCAAATCTATTTAAGTTCAATATTTCTCCAGATATAACTTTTTAAAAACCAACAATTCATAAAAATCTACTAAAAGATTGGTAGTTACTGAATTTATTTTGGCTATAAAGTAGTTTATGACGTTTCTCTTCGTAGGAGTAGTAGTTTCCATAACTTTTGCTAAAATAAATTGCTTTATAGTTGTTCGGACAATAAGTTTGATTTAAAAAAAGTATATCTCAGGAACCATTTAACTTACAGATGTCTGCCATCACTAAAATTAATGCTAGTTAAATTTACTATAAAATAGTTTAGAGCGTTTATCTTTTAGCAATAGTAGTTTTATGATATTTGACAAAAGTAAATTCACAAAATGTTAATTTCGAGTTGTTTCCGAGCAACTTATTGCTATATCAAATTATTTTAGCAAAAGACATAAAAACTATTACTCCTACGAAGAGAAAAGTCATAAACTAAATTATAGTCCAATAAACTAGCTTAAATTCAAGTGCTAATAGACATTTATACATCGAATGGTTTTTAAGATATAGATTCCTCAAAATAAATTCACTTTCACTTTTAATACATATTTAATTTTTTTTTTTTTTATGAAGTGTTTATTTGTACGATATTACATCGCGAGAAATATGGAACGTAAATATTGAACTCTATAAGGGCTCATATTTTAGCAAAATTTACTCTACTTAAAATGGGGTTATTTTAGGCTTTCTAGTGTTGTTGGTAGTTTTAAAGCTCCGAATGAAAAATTAATTTTTTTAACATTTTGAAACAGTCGCCAGTTTTTATTCCCCCTGTACTTGGCAGACTCTTCAATTTCGACTAGTAATCTTACATAGTTTTCATTAAAGTAATCGAACTATAGGGTGAAATAACTGCCTTTTTTTTCTCTTGGGCTCTTGTGTTGTGTGGGCTTTTTCTATTGTCTATAAGTGTGATCTCAAAGTAGCAGTATTTTTATTATAACTTGTGTTACGAAACTTTTCTATGCAGGTGAAAAGATCTTTGTTGTATACATTTATAGAAAAGAATCTTTTTGTATGAAAGTGAAATTTTATTTTCCTTAAGATAAGCTATAGAAAATATTTTTGTATATAGAATCTATCGGATCTGGAGTTACTTAATATGCCAGATGTAAGTTTGGTGACTAAGCCTCTTCTAAAGAATTTTCATTGTTATTTCAAAGATCAATCCTATGACTCAGTCCACTGGCAGAAATGTTTTTATGACTCTTATCGGAGAAAATATCGGTTACTAATGAAGCACCACCACCGTACAGAGAGCACTGGACCAATCGAACCAGACTGGGAGAGAAGAGCGTTGCATAATGTTCTGCTTCCATGATTTATCCTTTGCTTAGTCAGTTTGCTGCTTCGGTGAAATCTTCTCATTTTCCCGCCTGTCGAGCTTCGTTAGTTTTATTTATCGTTTTCCTTAATGAGTCATTTCTTCGGCCAAATCCAGATAGTTACTTTCGCTAATGAATTCGATACTTCCTACTATTTGGTTCTGGAACGTAATTTTGTGCCAAAGTCGCCAAACCCTCTTGATCACCACAAGTTTTATTAATTTGTATATAGTCTTAGTATTTAGTTCAATTACATTTTAAAATCAGTTTTGCTAATCAGTCACCCAGTACAGACAAGAACACACTTTTGACCCACTTGATAGGCAGTGGTGTTTACTACGAAGCGGTAACCTACACACCTATGCAAGGAGAAGGATCCTATTAAAACAGCACGCATCTAAAACCCAACATGATTGATAGTTAGATATTGACAATACAATAATTTTTTATAAAGAAAATAATACGTTCAAAAGAAAAATACTTGAGTTTATGTGTATATCGGAAAATATTATCCAGTGAATTTTAAAACAGACCCAAAGCATTTGAACGGACAATATGCAGAAATTTTAAGAAAAATTAATTTATCAATAATATGGTTAAATTTTATGTTACTATTTACAATTAACTTTGATAGGATTTTTATTGATAAAAGAAATAAGAATTTAGCCCAAAACACAGTTTGTAAGAAACTGATTATATACCTGACATCATTGTAAGTAAGATTAAATAATATTGTGGTTAAGTGAGTGGTATTAGTAATTAATTGCAATTAAAATAAGACTAATGTAGAGTAGTCTGCAAACATTTTATAATAGAGTGTGAGGCTGCGAATTCATAGATAAGGTATGCTAAGTTATTATTATGAGTGTATAATAAAATCTGTTATTTAACTGATTGTCCCTGAAGATGGCTAGGTTGGCAAAAACGTGGAGATTCAAAGTGTTAATAAATAGTGTCGAATTCTAATTGGATCCAATTTATTTTATTTAAATAATAAAACCAATCTCGAAAATGCTACAAGATTATGTATTTACTGAAATGATTATTGATTAGAATTATCGAAATCTAAATACTATTATATTCTTATAAGCTTTTTATTTAGTATGGATAGTTTTACAAAGAAGGGAAGAGATTGTTGTTTACAAACATGTCATTATAAAAGTTCTAGTAAAAAAAGAAAAAGTACTTAGTTTTCCCATATTCCTTATTTATTCCCTTAAAATATAGTCATTTTTCTAATCTCGCTCACAAATTATAGTTATAAAACTTTAATAACACTGTAACATCGTGGCACTTTGTTCGAATACTTTATAACGATCGATAACTGTAAAGGGGATATAGGCTGGATTATAGTTTCACCTTTAGAGAGTTTAGTTTGAAATCTATTTTTATCGTTTGGTGTCAAAATAAACCACTCAAACAGAACGACTTGTAAATGTCAGAATCGTGAGGAAGACAAGGACATAATGATCCTCGTAGGTGTCGAAACAACAACTGTCGTATTTATATTTTTCGTCGCGGTATTGTACGAGATTTTATGATTCGCACATTTTCATGATAAATTAGAATATGTGGATATTACTTCATAGATTTTGATAAATCATTATTGTTATTAATGTAATATATTTCAACACGAATAACTGATCTAATATTACAATGATAATTTATATCTTGAGGAGATGATTTGGGAGTCCTTACTTATCCGTCCCTACGTTTCGATCAGACTATCAAGCCTTCATCAAGGCTAAGAATAAAAACAAGATAGTATAGTAATGAATAAAAGGAAATACAGAACAAAAAGAAAATATTTATATCCTTTTAGTCATTATGGTGAAAGTTTGACCCTGATAAAATAAGTTGTAGATTTTTGTGTACTTTACTAACCGTACCCCTGTTTTAAGGCGGATCCACATGTTGGCCGCTCGCCACAAATCGGAGGCTTGTTCAAATGCTCGGTAAACAGCGGACCATCCACATGTCAGTGTTATTCAGAGAGGCAAGCATGGCGGACGTACTAATGGTTTCAGCCATTGCACTGCGATTATATTATTTTTATTACAAAAAAAAAGAAAATGAAAGGAAATTAAATATAAATAAATAAGATTAAATATTAAACTTATTATAAAAAGTACCAACAAACACCTTTAACCTCCTAACAGCTCTCAGTTGCAAGTAGACAAAGAACAATGGTGGAGATGCTACACGAGCGCTCTCACGAATCCCTTTGATCTGTATCCAAAAAACCGACTCTCGAAGGATCGGCAACGAGCCTAGGCCAACCAAGCCAAGCCAACCTCCACATGCTCGCGTATGTCTGAGTTCGCCATGGCTTGGCCAACATGTAGAGGCCCCTTTACATGGATCTGTTCTCAAAGCACAATCCTTCACCCAAGTAACTCTACTAAAATATTGTTTTATACATATAACGCAAGGAAGTGGGTTTTAGGAGCTTTTTTTATTTTAAAATCACGCCATTTTAAATATTGCTCGATTTAACAATCTTAAGTCACCTCGTCCCGGTTTAAGAAAATATTTCAAATGTGATATAGGATCGTCGGTCCCTGGGGGTTTTAGTGGGGCGGGCTTGCCGGAAAGATTGTCTTTTTATATGTTTTGTGTTACGATCTCCACTATTTTGAGATTGTAACATGTCGTACACTTGTTCAGTGTGTGGGTCCCTAAGCGCTTGGTTCGGAACGTTGTGGTTTCTATCTTCACCTAAGTAGTTAATATTTATTTCTCGGAGGTCTCAAGAAATGAATTTTGACACTTCCACCTTGGTTAGCACGCGGTGGAAACTTCAAAGTAGCCATCAAGTGTTGGGATCAATGATTAGAAAATCCTTCAATAATATTTTCATTTAATATGCGTCATATAACAAGGCGATGGTGACCTCCTTAAATAAGGTACAGTGAAAGATGTTATGTATTTGGAAAATGATTTCTATTGTTTCTTACTGATAGTATAAATGAGGTTTATCTTTCATGGAAATGTAGGTTACAGGGGAACGAATCGATAGATAATGAACGAAAAATCGAGATAACACAATTTTATTGGTTTAGTAAAAGAAGATAGTTAAAAGGAGTTTCTGAACGGTATCTTATTATTTTTTATTTATCCCTTCATTTGTACGCTATTGAGTGTTATTACTAGGGATAGGATTTTTATGTTTTCACCTATTTTTACCTGACCATGATATCTGCGATTCCTTACTAACTAAAGATGTTTCAAGATATTTCTGGCCAAGAGAAGCCATTTTTATTTCACATATTTTTAAATATTTGGCCTTTTTTTACATATTTTGATGTAAATCTCCTATTTTCTGAAATATTTGTTATTTTTAACATATTTTAAGGTATTTTGATCTAAATCTCGTATTTCCTTAAATTATTTGTTCAAATGTAAATACATTTTTCGCAACAACTACGTAAAATTCGAGAGAACGCAAGAAACTTAATGGTGAAATTTATCATTTATCATAAATAGTGCTATATCTTCATCTTTGAATACAAATTAAAAGCAGTGGCAATAATAAATTTTACACAGAATTGTATGGAGAATTTCTCAGAATCAATTAAAAAGAGTAAGGGTCTTATTCCTGTAGCATTTGCCTAGAAATTTGTTTGTTTACTCTCATCTTAGTCTTGTTTCACTCCCCAGTCAGCATTTAGACCTTTTCGAGTTAAATTGTTTTTGATTGTGTTTTAACACTATTTTAGCATACCTAAAATTAAGTCAAAGGATTGCGCTTCCAAGTTGAGTTTCGGTTTAAGTTGAGTTCGGTTATTCAAATAAGTTATAAAATTACCAATTAATTATTAGTTTATATTGCTGAATAATACAAAATTTATAAATACACATTTTTTTAAATATTTGACAATTTATTAGCACATATTTCGGATTTTTTAGCACATAAAAATCCTATCTCTAGTCCCTAGTCCTATCCTATTACACGTACGGTTCTTGAAGTAAATCCAGGGTGTCATTGAAAGTTTGATATATCGTACTAATACATAAAGGCTCAGTGACAGTAAACAATTACCTAAAGTCCCCTTCCGCGCTACGTGACTCTACCTTAGGTTCTCAAATTTTCCCACAACACCTAACCTAAAAGTCTTGATTAATTCCTGCTTAAGTGAAAATGAAGCCTACTATAGAGAGGGCATTAGCTAGTCAGCTGTGAAAGGACTTTGGGAAACCCGGAGTGATCCTTTGACGGAGCACTCTCTCCCCGAAGAACGTGCAGCTAGAAGAAAGGATTCAATAAGCACGGCCTGCATTCACCTGCCACAATGCAACAGATCCGATCAATGGAGTATTGTAGGTGTAGCAGCGTCGCAAATTCTCCCGCCCGTTCCCATACTGAGGAGTGGCCTGTCGTATCGCACCTCTGCTTTATCGGTCATTCATATAGGATGTGTCCATGTGTTCTCAAAGGATCCTAAGTCTGAATCAGCAGAGGTTCAATGGTAAAATGTCTATTACAACAATCAATAGCCTTTGCTAGTCTTTACAAACAAAAATAGGACGCTATTATGGTGCCTATGGAAAGCTAATGCAGCTTTTGCCGCTTGGTTCGCTCTAGATTCTCACATCTTATTCTACAAATACTTATTAATCTTCCAAAATCGCGATTTACATATGGAGTCAATAGAGGATTACATCAAAAAACGGTTCATGAAGTTCCACTCCCAGTTGCCGACAGTTAAAGGAGCAGTGACCTATAACTTGGGAAACCCAACCTCAAGCCGAAGACTGAAGCCTAGGCTGCTGCAGGACATTCTTTTATAAATTTTAATAAATATAATATTAATTCATAGTCACACTACCTTTATTTTACTTTGAATTATTACTCATTTTATTTATTCATTATTATTATTATTTTTTTTCTATTTTCTTCTATCGTCCCTTTTACAAATTAACTTGTTTCTTTTTACTATTAGAGGGCAATTGTTTGTTTTATTTAAGTGTACCAATATCATTATTTTTTGTTATTAATTTTACTTTCCTCTTTTATTACGAAGTATTATTCTTATCTATTTATTTTATTTTACTTTTTTTTCATAACGTTGTATATAGTTAGGGGTGTCTTTTATACGAGACTATACTCCCCCCCAATAATAAATTGTTAAAAATATATATATAATATAACGGTTATATCAACCATGTAAGGTCCACCAGGCCGATCTGGTATAAAATAAAATATGTAATAGTCTTCCAATACTGTATTCGCCTCTCAATAATCTTTTTTTAGATTAAAACTTTTGTTTTATCATGCTTGCAGTAATATCAAAACGGGTTATAACCGGTGATAGTTTTATAAATCAATGTTAAGCTGTGATATTAAAATTATGATTGTCTTTAAGGGTAACCGTATTGGCCGAAACGTTGTAATATGTTTCAATAAAAGAAGACTTTTTTGATAATGTTTGTTATTATTAATAAAACTACCAGTTTCGAACATTATAATAAAAAATGACCACCGACTAGCATGAACGTTTAATGAAACTAAGCCGTTCTGAGAATAATGTTAACGAAATGTTAATTTTTTTTTAATTACTTTATTTATTGATAAGTAATACAATGTGCACAAACTTGGACAATGAGTTATAGTGCTAATTGAACACATTCATACGAAAAAAAATAATAAGTAAAATAAAATAAATAATAAATTATGTATATAAACGGAAAATAAATAAATAAAATGAAAATAATCAAACAAAGTAAAATAAATTATATACAATATTTATAATCTTGACTTGGCAAGATTAGAGCCCTCCAAAACCTCAGCCCTCTCACACCGTCACTGGTAATGAGCCAGTGGAGGCTAAGTTAGTTCACATTGCCATTGCCAGAACTCAAAATGTCGATATTATTTTACAAAAGATCACTTGGCCACTGCAGTTTTAACCTTGGAGGTGAAATAAGGATGGGTCGAACTGAAATTGATTGGACCAAAGGATTAGGATGATTAGAAAGACTTGGAGAATTTGATTGCTATGAGCTCAAGGACAAAAGAAATATGAAGGTCATAGACAGTGTTCTCTTGAAAAATGACAAAAAAAAATGTTTAAACTATTATTTAAGGATGAATAGATATTTCATATCTTATAAAAAATATTACCAAATTCACCAATCAGTAATATAAATTTCTAAAATAAATTGTAATTTTTAAACTATAAAGTTAATATTGAATGGTATTTCCTTCGATTTACAAGTTTCTTTATAGCTTTTAAGAAAATATGACAACACTAAGAAAAGAAAAGTCAGTCAAAATGTTTTATTTATTTATTGTTTATTTTAGTAAAAAAAATTTATGAAGGGTAAGTCAAACAACCCTAAAAAAAAAAACAATTAAATTTATCTTCAAACTTTTTTTATCAAAATACATAAGTTTGAACAAAATGAAAAAACCTTGAATTATCGAAGCCTAAATTGGTTTATCTCAAAGGGAGAACATCACCAGAGTCATTGCTTAACCTTGAGCGTTTCCTGAAAAAAAAAAAAACAGTGAAATCATTTCCACCTCTATTTTCAGGTAAACGTGATTGCTCAAAAACTTGAATTTATAATATTGTTTTTATCTAGAAAAAAAAATAGATCAAGATTAAGATAAATATTTTTACAAATAGTAAATAAGGATGTCTCTATGCGAAGAAAGTTGGTATAACTTTAAAAACATGAGAGAAATCTAACTACCAGCTATCTGATATGGGAATGGATAATATATGAAGTTCTTTTTTTTTTTTGTCTTTTTCACTACACAACTTTTGCATTATCAGTACTTTCTCTGATAATGTAACATTTCGCTTGAAATTTTTTTTTTTTTTTTTTTTTTTTGTAATTTACAACTGTACAAAATAATACAACAGGTAAATATGTAGTATGTTTCATATACACTTGAAAATCTTGGGAAGGAACCACCCATTGGTGGTACTTCAAACATTAATTTAAACTAGAAGGTCCCGTGGCCATCTTCTTTTCAGACGCCTCGGAGGATTATCAGGGATTGTTAAGGATGAAAGATTAAGAATTAATGGGTTAGGATGGTTAAGGAGTTTGGAATAAAAAGACGCATATCTGTTTTGGGTCAAATCTGCAACGAATGGGATGTTAAGGTCTTAATGAATGAGTTTATTTGTGACGTAATAAGGAGCATCAACGATTTTACGTTGAAAATTTAAAAGAATTTTTTGGAATACAGGAAAAAATATAGAGAGCATCTATGTTAAAAAACATATTGATAGAATATTATATATTTTTTCTTTTTTTAACAGTTTTTTTAGAACAAATACTTTTTTCGACTAATTATTATAAATCTACAAATACATAGTGTAATTTATGATTAATAACTATTATAATTAAAACATTGCTCAGTAAAAACATTAGTTATAATTTTTTATTGTAGTATGTTTTACATTGTGATTATACTATCTGCAGGTTTAGGCCAGAACTGATTCGGTTTTGAAATGAAGGTAATAGTACAAAAGCCCAAGAGGAGAAAAAAAGGCAGTAATCTCACCCCAATTTTTGATTATTTTAATGAAAACTATGTATTATTACTAGTCAAAATTAATGAGTGCCAAGTATAGGTAGGGGGAATAAAAAATGGCGGGTTTTTTAAAACGTTAAAAATAATTATTTTTTAATTCGAAGCTCTATATCTTTACAACTAACAACAAGACTAGAAAATCTAATAGAACACTGTTTAAAGAAGAGTAAATTTGCTGAAATATTAGCCCTAATAGCGATATTTACGTCCAACAGTTCTCCAGATACAGCTTTTTAAAAAGCAACATAAAAATGTTGTATGGAACGTAGTTTTAATAATATTTGACAAAGTAAATTCACAAAGTTTTGATTTATATTTGTTAGAATCAAACATTTGATATATGTAAAAATATATCTCAGAAATCTCTAGAAATATAGATTGTAAGCACTCAAATTAAAACTAGTTCAACGTATTAAAAAGTAGTTTATGACATTTATCTTCCTAGGAGTAGTGGTTTTTATCATATATAAACAAATAACAATAAAAAAAATTAATTTTTCATTCGGAGCTCTATATTTTAAAAAGTAGGAACAACACGAGAAAACCTAAGAGAACGTCATGTAAAGATGAGGAAATTTTCTAAAATATGAGCCCTAAAAGAGATATTTACGTTAAATAGTTCTCGAGATATAGCTTTTTAAAAAGCAACATTTCATAAAAATGTTGTATGGGACGTACTGAAAGATCAGTAGTTAGTGAATTTATTTAGATAAATATATATCTCAAAAACCATTTGACGTACCATGTTTATTAGCACTCACATTAAAGTTAGTGTAATGAGCTATAAAGTAGTTTATGATCTTTATCTTTGTAGGAGTAATAGTTTTCATGAAATTTTCTAATATAAATTGATTTATAGTTTTTCGGACAAATTTTTATTTGCCAAATTTATATTCATATGTGAATATCATAAAAACTACTACCCCTACGAAGATAACTGTCATAAACTACTTTATAGTGAGTTAAATTTCCTTTATTTTGAGTGTTTGCAGACATATATGTGTCTTACGAATCTAGTGATATATTTTTTCATAAATCCAACATTTTATAACAACAACTAGAAATTAACATTTTGTGGGTTTATTTTGTCATGATATTTGAAAAACTGTTCTGAAGTTCCAAAATAGGATTTTCCGCAATTCTCTTCTCAGGTAATTTCCTAAAATATATAAGCTTGTAGCTCTATTTTTTCATTGTTAAACAAAATGGTCTGACAAAATATTATTAACTAAGAGAGAGAAAATCTTTATTAAAATACCACGAAGATGCTGTATGAACTCCAAGTTCATTGGGACGCTAGCTACATAGCATACTTATTCAAATCTAATCAGACAATATTTTTTTTAATCATACAACTAATAGGCATAGCACGTAAATAATATATAATAATAGTATATCACTTTTTTTCTAACATCCCTTTGGTTCTGTTATCTTTTTAATTTTTGTTTATCTCTATTTTTTTCTCTATCTTCCTTTTTTTCTTCTTCATATTTTCTCTTCCGACCCAATGTGACTTTACTCTTTTTTTTCCGTTATAATTCCCCTCTTTGACATAAATAATTGTTATTATTATATGGACGACAGACCATGGAGAGCTAAAGTACTCCTTGTGAGTGAGTTTGTGTTATATTATGCTTGAAAAAAGCCTGGGTGGGACCGGGACTCGATCTGACAACCTTTGAGTTGGTAGACTGGCGCGTTGCCACGCTGCTACCGCTGTAGCATATATAGCATATATACATAAAAAAATTAGATAGATGTATCAAAATAAAAATTCATAGATATATTTTTGATAATATTGTAATAGATCGTGCAAATGTTTTTTATCTTTTCTTCTGTAACATGAAAAGTCATAATTTAAAAAAGGAAATATTTATTAAATTTATTTTATATTACTTTCAAAACCATTTAATTCTAAGAGGGCTCAACATTTGTGAATATCCTGGTAGCTGAAGTACAATTCGCTTTAAAAACATTTAATTTTTAACCCTAACACGTGCAGAAAAACATTCTGTGTCTATATTTTTTTTTATTTTTAATTGATGTACTAATTATGGTTGTCTTTATCTTATACGAGGACATTTTTCTTAAAACGATTAATATACTAATGAAATTTTTCATTATAATTCATTAGTTTTTAAATATTTGATGTCTCCAATCATTAAAAATTATGGCACTAGTAAAATTCTTTTTAAAGCCCTTATTTCACTGAGTACCAATCATAAATGATACACGATTCTTTTATTAATTTTGTTTTTTTATAAATTTTTTTATATTATATATATATTCTCCTATCTGCCTTGAGAATAGATTTATTATAATTATTATTATATTGGGCTTTTTATATGATGCCGTTAACATATCCCGTTATTGGGGGATATAACAAGGGAGTTGTAGATTAATCTGTTTTGAAATTAGATATTTAAATTTTATCACCCCGTGGCGCGTTGACAGGAGAAAATAAAACTCGCGGCCACCCAGAGCGAAGAGTTCCAAGGCAGACCTTGAAGACTCCAACCGCTAATGAACTAGCATTCTCACCATCTTGTTCTCGCCTCAGCTCATTTACTAAGCTAATAGAATCCCCTCTCTATTATCTAGCTCTTTACTATTCTCCAATAGAGGCTTATTAGGAGAAATCTAAGTAATGTTCAAAATTAACGGGAATTTTCTTTCGTTTATGGCCAATTCTAAAGACCTAAATAATGATCCAGCATCATAAATCATATATATTAACGGTATTATCATCATTCTGTCGAAATTTACTATTATATATAACTTTATTAATATTTTTTATTAAAATATACAAAAAATGGACCCATACCCAAATTAAAAACTACATATAGACAAAGCAAAATAATCTGTCTGTCGAAGTCTGCATGGAATTTTAACTAAAACATATAAATAACAATAACTTAAAAAAATACATTATATACTTTTAAAAACAATGATTTTAACCAGTCAATAATTTAAAATCACAATGCAGTATTTATGTATGTACAAAGCAATGGTTACAAACTGTTATATGGTGAAATCCTTCAAATACTAACCAACCTCTTTCCAGTGTAGCCCGTCTTACATAGTCGCTGAGAGCTCTCCAGTTAGAGCCGTTTAACAAAGTCAATAATTATTCTAGAGAGCAGATCCGCTGTCAAAAATATTTTATTCTGATTTCACTATAATCGGGACAAGTTACCAGGAAGTGAAAGATATCTTCCTTTTCTTTGTAGTTACAAATTGGGCATTTATCGATGCATGATATTTATATAAATTGATTAACTCTGCCCTACATCGGAAAATAGACTGCATCGTTATCAAATTCAGATTATCGTTTAAATATGGATTTACTCTTGGAATTTACATAAGCCTGCGTACAAAGAAAAACTGGATCGGAGACATTTTTCACTGCTTTTAGTACAAGAGCCCAGGAGGAGAAAAAGGCAGTTATTTCATCCCAATTTTTTATTACTTAATTTTTAACAGTAGGAATAGAAAAATAATTGAATCATTACATATTACAAAAAACATTGACAAAGCAATAAATTATAAAACTGATACAAAAACTTTAGGCACACATTATATTGATGTTATAAATAAATTAGCGTTTTAATTTTAATGTGGTTTTTTTATGTAATATAGATTTAATTTAGCCAAAATGTTTATAATTATAAAA
>NW_027111025.1:1149934-1150521 GCF_000696795.3 Halyomorpha halys | reverse complement strand
TCTTCTTTTGATTTTGAAAAAACTATAATGTCATCAATATAAACAAGTACATTTGATGTATTAGCTAACAAAGAATTCATTGCTCGTTGAAAAGTTGGAGGGGCATTACATAGGTCGAAGGGCATGCGAGTAAATTCATAGTGTCCTGTGTCTGTCGAAAATGCTGTTTTAGCGATTGAATTTTCGTCCATTTCGATTTGATGGAACCCTGAAGCTAAATCAATGGTTGTGAAAAATTTTGATCCGTTTAGTTGGTTTAAAAGATCTTTAATATTTGGAAGCGGAAATTTATCTGGTATGGTTTCTGAATTTAATTTTCTGTAGTCAATGACGACTCGAATTTTACGTTTACCGCTTGCGTCAGGTTTTTTTGGTACCACCCATATTGGGCTATTGTATGGAGAGTTACTTTCGCGTATTATTCCATTATGTAACAAAATTTTTATTTCTTGATTTACATCATCCTTAAATTGTTGAGGGTATCTGTAATTTCGCGTATAAATAGGTCTGTCAGTTTTTAAAGGGATCGAATGCTTTAATAAGTTTGTTTTTCTTAATTTGCCATCTTCTGTTTTTATAATTCGCGG
>NW_027111025.1:1145758-1149224 GCF_000696795.3 Halyomorpha halys | reverse complement strand
TCATTATTATCCGTTGATTTATCTAATTTTATTATTTTTCCATTGCGAATGCATACATTTTTTATAATGAGGTCGTCGTTTTCCTCAAGATTCATTTTTATACCGATAGCTCGTATGGTTCCTATACCGAGCAATATATCAAATTTATCATTAAAATCAAAAATTTTACACTTAATTAATAATTCACTGTCTAACCCTAGTCTGGGCGCGAGATCTACGAAGTTCGCTCCGTGTCCGGGTTTTCTACCAGTAGGTGTTTTGACAATAAATTCATCCGGAAATATTTTAGTTCCGTCGGGTACAGAACTTGGGTTTATGTAACTAACTTGAGAAGCCGTGTCCACGAGCCATTGTTGTCCCAATAAGTCAGAAAATTGTAATAATTCTTCCGAAATATTTAGATCGTACTGTTGGGGGGATCCGGTTCCGGCTCTCCTAGTCCAAAAAAATGTTCGAATTTTTCCTCTAGATTTGCGAGTCTTTCTTTTAATTCATGATTTTCTACTTCTAAGTGGTGTACCTCATTACTGCGAACGGTTCGCATTGATACCGTGTTTTGAGAATTCCAATTTATAAATAGTTCTATGAGTGTATATGATATATGAGTGTTGTTGTAAGCACATGTTTAAGGGTTTGGTTGAATTTGTTTTTAGCAACCTGAAGATGGGAGAAATCTCCCGAAACGTTGCTGATGATATTAAATAAACTATTGTTTTTTAATAAGGAAGAAATTATGTCATTCACTAAATCCTTTTAATTCTATAAGACTCTTCCAGCATAAAGGATTATTAAATTTTAATTTTTAATGAAAACTATGTATAATTACTAGTCAAAATTGATGTGTCGGCCAAGTATAGGATGGGGAAATAAAAAATGGCGATTGCAAAACATTTAAAAAAATTAATTTTTCATTCGGAGCTCTATATCTTTAAAACTACCAACAGCACTAGAACACCTACGAGAGCATGATTTTAAATAATTTAAGTTTGCTACAATATGAGTCATAATTAAGCTATTTACATTTTATAGTTCCCGTGAGATAGCTTTCTAAAAAAGCAACATTTCAAACGAAATGCACTGAAAAATCAGTAGTTAGTGAATTTGTTTTGAGAAATCTATATCTCGAAAACTATTCGACACATAAATGTCTACTAACACTCAAATTAAAGCTAATTTAATTTACTATAAAGTAATTAATTACGTTTATGTTCGTAGGAGTAGTAGTTTTCATGATATTCAATAAGATGAATTCACAAATTGTTGATTTCTAGTTGTTCGGATATTGAGATCACCGCTATTTTTCATTCCCCCTTCCTATACTTTGCAGACTCATCCATTTTGACTAGTAATAATACATTGTTTTCATTAAAGTAACCAAATACTAAGGTGAAATAACTGCCTTTTTTTGCCTCTGCTCTTATACTATTTGTTTTACAGATTCCTCCATGCTATGTCCAACTGTGGCCAAGTACACGGAATTTATGGCTATAACAAACTAGAGATATCAAATCTTATAATTAAATATTTTTATTTTGTAATATTACATTCTGTCGTATTATCTAACTTTATTAAACATAAACAGAACGATATCTA
The DNA here is from genome assembly GCF_000696795.3 of Halyomorpha halys. Lineage (NCBI taxonomy): Eukaryota > Metazoa > Arthropoda > Insecta > Hemiptera > Pentatomidae > Halyomorpha > Halyomorpha halys. The sequence continues at coordinate 1,147,631 of NW_027111025.1, read as the reverse complement.
CTGGTGTAAACCTATTAATTAATTTCCCCCAAACCATATAAACAATATCCAATTTTTTTGCTTATTAATTTAATTAGAAAAAGATCATAATAATTAACTCACAATCCTTCAGCGTTTTTAAAATTAAGAAATACTTTTGTTCATGAACGATAAAATTTTGTTATATAAATTCTGATTGGACTTAACGGAATAAATATGAGACATATTATAGGATCACGTTGTATATGTTCTAGAAAAAGTAGTATATAGTGAAATGATAAAAAATAAAAAAATCGTAAAGATCCCAAAAACTAAATATTATTTTTTTTTCATGATAGTTATCACAATAGTCAGAGATTACTTTCACTTCCCTATATGAAATATATAGTAAGAGGATTGTTATTCTCAATAATAATGAAATACCTTTTTTTCAAATTGGGAAGAATTAATTTCATCTCAATGTGGAAAGTGTGACTGGTGTATCTTTTTTTTCTAATTGGTTTTCTCAATTTTTCGCTGTCATTACATTTGCCGAACAATGGGTACCTATCTTTACTATGTCCTTTCCCCCCCTTGTACCGTCCCTAATGAAGGATCAGCTACCTAATATATTACCCATTGTGGAGGGTCTGTTATCAGAAAACAATCCTGAGGTCGCAACCCTAACACTACTCAGGTGGGTGGCAGCGTACAGTTAATTGGCACAAGATAGCTGGAACTAGCTAGTTGACACCTCCCTCCCTTACCCTCTTTCTCTGTGGTCCAAGAAACAGAGGATGGGAGTTTTGCTGGAAGGCAGGAGTGACCTGGTTCAGTCCTGGTCACGAGCGACCGATTCAACACTGTCCCTCATTTGCTAGAAACCTAGCGATGAAGGAGGTATCTTTGCAATTGGAGTAGAAAATACAAGGAATTTGGGATTCTCGTACCTACGGAATTCGAAAGCTCTTGGGATCATTTTTATTTTGGTTAATTTAAATTTATTAGTCATTTGTCATTATGTAGGAATGGAATTGCTCAAATTCTGACACAAGGTTTTTTTTTTTTTAATTTTATCGATATAAGACAATGAGCCACACTCAAGAGCAATAAGTATTAAGGCTAAGTACACAATCGAACCAATTCATTCATTTGTAGACATTTCCGTGGAATATTCAACCTCTCCCATTCGGAATTTTATTTAGTCAGTTAGTCCAATTATTTTTTATTTATACTATTGTTTCTTTGATCCATGAAAATTACAACTGATTCATCACCAAGATCAGCTAATAAACTTATAAATATATCATAATATATAAATAAAGTTATAAATAGTATTCTTTATTATATTTTCTAGACGTCCGATAAATAAATAAATAATTATCAAACTTGACAAAAACTGTTTGCTGACAGTTGTTCCTTTGTTCTTATTTTTTTTTTTTTTTTTTTTTTAAAAAGTTGTTCCTTTGTTTGTTATACACTTAAAAAATAGTAACAATATCAATTTTTTTAGGTCAGGAATAGTCACGCTTTGCCCCAATGTTGAGGAGAAAGCAAATCATCTCTGTTTCCCTGATATTTTATAGAACTTTCCATGAAATTTATTTCCTTTAATCAATATTTATATATAAATTATACTTATAACGTCTCCTAACTAATCATGAACCTTTACTATTACAAAAAAAAATAGTTTTCATAACAGCAATTATTTTTAGTTTCTATCTGTGATGACTAAACCGAGACCCATCTGTATTTAATTTATTACTTAGCTAATAGCGTAATACTGATTTAAAATTTATTGCTTTTAATTTGCACATTGATTATGGTTTAAACAGTTAATTGGCATACTATTTGAAAATATATTCATTTTTAATCTCTTCCATATAAAGTGTTTTTATACTTTTAAAGATATATA
>NW_027111025.1:1143616-1145623 GCF_000696795.3 Halyomorpha halys | reverse complement strand
TATATATATAAACAATAATTGTGTTTATTATTTCAATTTCACCTGTGTTTTCTTTTTCATTTATATGTTTAGAAGTAAGACGCTACGATTTATGAAATGATGTATGGTTTTAAATATAAGATGGTCAGGGTTGCGGTAAAAAAAAAGAACAAATAGTTTATAACTATTTTAATGTCCGACGTTTCGCCCCAGTTTGCAGGGCTTCATCAAGGCTGTTCAAAGCGAAAGGTTAAACCATGTTCAACTGGTTCAATTGGTTCAACCTGTCGCTTTGAACAGCCCTGATGAACCTTCCAAAGTGGGACGAAACATCAGACATTAAAATAGTTATGACATATTTGTTCTTTTTTTGACCGCAACCCTGACCATCTTCTTATATTTAAATTTTTACGGTCAACTATATATACATATAGATGTACGGTTTTGTTTCATCTGTTTTCTATTCTTATTTTATTTTACCTATTATGTTAAATATTGTTTTCTTATTTATTTTTTATCATGTCCAATATATTATTTTATTTATATTTTATAATGTTAAAGTTAAATTTATATTATGTATTATACATTATATTTATATTACGTAATGCCTCGTTCGATACCTGTAATATTATTCTATAGATGCTAGTCCCAGAATAAATTAAAAATATTATTTGTAGCGAAATCTCAATTACGAAAATGCTTTATGGTTTTCTGCTACATGAGCCCACTCACCATAAGCAATCTGTTTTCAACACAAGATAGATAGTATTGCAACTATGACGTGACGTAGCGATAGAGGTTACACAAATGCAATCATCACAAAGACAAACACAAAGAGGATTTGTTATGTTAAAGATGGCACACCCGTGACCCGGCCTATATCCTTTGTCGGATGGCCCACCGTCAACAGGTTTGGAGCTGGCCAGGTCTCTCTCGACCCACTTCTTGCTTCGTCTTCCTTCTTCACTCATTTGTAGGCAATAAACAATGCTTGAATATTTTGGATCTATCATTTGAATTTATTTTTATGATTTGATTTATAGAGGTCTTTAATTCCTTTACATTAATAGACATTCTTATGTGAAGCGTGTATAGTATTGGTTAACACTTATTAGATGAAAAAAATACCAATACTTCGTGAATTTATTTTGGCAAATATCATTGACGAATCATAGTTCCTTAATTATTAGTCAAAATAAATTCGCAGACGTACAAATGAGTTTTTGCGTTCAAAATTAATCTTTTTATTTTTAAAAATAATACTTTTTATTTATTGACAGATATTAAAATCTGCCACACAATTGTGGGCAATAGGAAATAGTGATGAATGATCTCATACATACTAAAATAAAAAATAAATAAATAAAAAACTCTCTTAAAATATATAAAAACAAAAGAATAAACAAAATGAACATAATCAAACTATCTGTATGAAAAATAAATAAATATAATAACATAATGATAAAATAATATATGAATGGAATATGTATGTATGTACGGGTGTGGTAAAAAAAAAAATCAAATAGTAGATAATTATACTATTTTATTGAGCCAACGTTTCGCCCCACGTTGCAGGGCTTCGTCAGGGCTAAAAAAGATACAAACACTCAATAACAGGTTATTTTACACTTATGTTTTTTCTTTTTTTTTTCCTTTTTGTAACTATAGCGTTTGCATCTTTTTTAGCCCTGACGAAGCCCTGCAACGTGGGGCGAAACGTTGGCTCAATAAAATAGTATAATTATCTACTATTTGAGTTTTTTTTTTACCGCACCCGGACCATATTCCATTCATCTATACACACGGACAATCAATAATCTTCCAATGAAATAATATAGTCTCTAGTCACATAAAAATTAATCTAACCTTTTTTTTATAGTCTTCTTAATTTATTACTTTATACAAATTACTATAAGGTTATAATTGGTACATAGTACATGTTAAGGTGTATATACGTTTTAAAATACGATTCAGTGAGATAATTTAAATTTTATAAAAAACTGTAGGAAAAAAACCTATATATTAAAA
>NW_027111025.1:1130460-1143566 GCF_000696795.3 Halyomorpha halys | reverse complement strand
TATATATAAACCATAGGACGCATGAGGTTTACCGAAACGTTAAATAAGGTACGAATCGGAGGTCATTATCCTGAATATATCCAGGTTCGGTCGGGTATTAAACAATGCGATTCTCTATCACCTATCTTATATAATCTAGCACTATAATATTTTATTAGAAATGTGATGCCTACCGAGAAGGGTTCAACTTTAGGTGGTAAAATACCGGTGCTTGGGTGTGCTAAGTATTTGGCTGAGGACCAGGTAACTTTGAAACTAAATACAACTACGTTGATGAACTCTAGTGAGGAACTAAGTCTCGAAAATAATACGGATTAAACAAAATATATGGTTTGCAGTAGAAATGTGAGCAATTTCATTGATATAGATATAGCAGGAAATCTATTTGAATAGGTAAAGAGGCTTACATAAATTATTTATTATATGATTGAGAGTGGCTTATTTCATTATTAACATACACAATTTATTAAAAATAATTAAAAAAAAAAAAAAAAGACATCAATATTTAAGGTTGTCTCCTTGGAAATGGTCTGAGGGTCGAAACGTTTTTTGAGAATAAAAGTTGAGAGTAATATGGATCAAAATTGTGTATGTTAATTATGAAAAAAATGTTTATATATTTAGGTTCATTGGTAACTAGAAAAAACTAAATTGATGAGAAAATGATAGCGAGTTTAAAGGCGGGAAATACTTGTTACTTTTCAATTTCAAAATTGCTTAGATCGCGCATTCTATCCAAAAACTTAAAAGTTAGAATTTAAAAAACTATTACCCAACAGACTGCTCTTTACTGATGCGTAACGTGGCCTCTTAGAGTAAAGGAAGAACAACGCTTTGAAGTTTTTGAAAATAAAGTATCACATAAAATATTCGGACGAAATAGGATAAGTAACTGAAGAATTTAAAAACAACACAAAGCTGAATTGAATGATCTACACCCGATAAATATAATTCAGGTTATAGCATTGCGGCGAATAAGATGAAATTGTAAGGTTGTAGGGCTTAGTAACGAGCGGATCCCTAAAATGTTAATAAACACTGAACCAACGGGTAAACGTCCGAGCGGCACACCTGAACATAGATGAGACGATTACATTAAGACTGATTTTACTATATTTGGGTTGGTGGGGACAAATGTATGCTGAATTGCTAGAAAATCCAATTAACTAAATAAACAAATAAATTATAATTAATAAACAATAAACGATTAATACACTTAGTTACAAATTTATGTATGTATATATAATAATGTGATGATGTTGGATCCATTGCTAAGTTCAAGGATGTGAATGATCTGTGTTGGGAAATTGTGGCTTATGAGTTTATATAATAGATGATACATATGTGCCAGACCTTGTCAAATGCCTTTCCGATATCCAGGAGTACACCCGTGTAATTTTTGTTGAATCCTTAAGTGGTATAGTCTGTCAGTCTAATTAGCTCGTTAAGTTGAAGCTCGGCCAAATGAATTTCTTCGTAGAAAAAGCAATTTCCATGACATTTGCCAAGATAAATTCACAGATTTTTGTTATTAAATAAAATAAAAACGATAATTATAGATTACTAAATAGCTTTAATCATTCCGGATTAATTATGCCAAAATCTCAATCCCCTGCACCGTTAAAAAAAACAAAAAAATAATAAAAGTAAAAATACTTGCAAAAGGGTCCGTTAAAATTTACTCTTTGTCCGAAAACAATTCGACAATTTCGTAAAGTCGGCATTCCTCCTTAAACGTTTTTGAATTCTTTGTCGGTCGGCACTGAGAAGAATTCCGACGCCTTTCTGGCACATTCTTGGCGCACTCAGTGTCTCCTTCAAGTTTGGGCATTCTTAGTCATTACCAACCAGAGAGTCAGTTTATTAGGGTAAATGTGAAATCCAACTGTTATTTGAAAAAAAAATATTACTTATAATTAATTAACCTGGTATAAGTGAAATAATGGTGAAGTAAGTTATATTTCCATTGTTAAAAGTTATACAAATATTTATACATTATTTGTTATAGTTGTTTTTATTACCTATCATAGCCCTTATTCTTAAAAATGTCTTATAAAAATAATATTTGTTGAAAACATTTTTTTTTTTAAATAATTTATTTATTGATATTTACAACTGCATACATATATACAGTAAGTAAATTTACTATAAGTGGTATTATGACATGATAAAAACATGTGGAGAATCTACTCATTGATAGAACTCCAAAAACATTTCTAAAGGATAAGATCTCGAGGACATCTTCTTTTCAGACGCCTAGGAGGATTATTAGGTAGTGAAGGAGAAGCCAGGTTAGAAACGAGTTGGTTTGGGTGGTTGGGAAGTTTATTATGGAAGGATTGGTATCTGGTTCTGGGCAAATCGGCAACATAGGCGACATTGAGGTCCTGATGGATGATTTGATTTGTGACAAAGTAAGGAGCATTTTACGAAGGATTTTGGACTGTAAGGATTGGATTCGAGAGGAATTAGATGGTTTAGTGGAGCCCCATAGCTCAACTCCGTATGTCCAAATAGGCCTTATAATAGTCATGTAGATCAGTCTTTTGTAATAGATTGGAAGTTTGGACCGTTTGTCTCGAAAATGTTGTAATAGTCGGAATTGAAGAGCAGGAAACTGCTACTAGTCTTTTCAGTCTTGTATGAGGATTCCATGTCAGTCGTTTGTCCTGATTTAGTCCTAAGTAACGGATCTGTTCAACAGGAATAAGTGGGGTATTATTAAAAGATACTGTAGAGCAAGACGAAGGTTTACGACGAAGGGTAAATGTGATTTGGTGGGATTTATTGGAATTTATTTTAATCCTGAAGTTTTGGCACCATTCTTCAAGGGTGGTAATGTGGGATTGGAGGGATTGGGATACAATGGAAGGATCATTATTCACGTTGAAAACATTTAAAATAATTCTTATGATTTTTGTTGGTTCAGGAAATTTCACACCCTTTTTGATCACTACTATTCTTTTACAGTGCCTCATTTGTAAAAAAAAAAAGGATCGATTTAATTTTTAATTAGATATATTCCAAAAATATAGAATAGTACAAGAGCCCAAGAGGAAAAAATACATTTATTTCACCTCAATTTTTTATTACTTTAAAGAAAACTAAGTATAATTACCAGTCAAAAGTGATGCGATTTGTTAGGGGAAATACAAAATGGCGACTGTTTAAAATTATTAAAAAAATAATTAATCTTTATAACTACTGACAACACTAGAAACCTAATATAATATCAATATTTCCTGAGATACAGTTTAAAAAAAAAAGCAACATTTCATAGAAAATAACAAAAAATCAGTAGTTAGTTAATTTGTTTTTGGGAAAACTATATCTCAGGAATGATTAGGCGTAGAGATGTCTATTAGCAATCAAATTAAACCTAGTTAAGTGTACTAAAATGTATAACATGCATCTTCAAGGAGATGTGTACCTTCATATGTAGAAGGCTGTATGATGTTTTCTAAAATAAATTCTCAACAGATTGATTTCTAGTTATTTGGAGAAAACGTTTGATTTATGGCAAACTTTATATCAAGAAACATTAGACAAACAAATGTCTGCCAGCTCCCAAATTGAAGATAGTTAAATGTATTATAAATTGGTTTATAACGTTTATCTTCGTAGGAGTAGCAGTTTTTACGATATTTGCAGAAAAATATGATTTTTTTCCGAACAAATTAATTTATCAATCGAAGAAATCAATTTATTTTTAGCCAAACCTGAAAATTACTATGAAGATTAACGTCATAGATGACTTTATAGTACATTAAACTAGTTTTAATTTGAATGCTAATTGACATCTGTACCTCGTATAGTTCATGAGATATAGATTTCCCACAATAAATTCACCCTACTTCTGATTTTTAGTACATTTTTTATGAAATATTGTTTTTTAAATATGTTTATCTCAAGGACTATTGAACGTAAATAGCTTTATTAGGGCTCACATTTTAGCAAATGTACCCTTCTTTAAATAATGTTGTATCAGATTTTTTGATATTGCAGGTAGTTTTAGCAAAATGGAACTCCAAATGAAAAAATTAATTTTTTATAGGGTTTTAAAACAATTAATGAATTTTTTATAACGTTGAAAAAGGTTTTAAATTATTTATGTGTTATTATATAATTTTATTTATGTTCTCTTGTATTCATTTATAAATCATTGGCTATGTTCCTTTGCTTGGTTTATTTTTTTTTTATTATCAATCTTTTCACCTGTGATGGTCTTGTTTTCTTTTTCTTATAGTTATACTTTCTTTAAAAGCGACTCCCATTACGTTACCTTATTGATATCCAGTAAATTATTTAGCTGAAGTATCAGCCTAAGCCCATATCCTCAGAACCACCGATATTGCTGCGACATTTTCCACACCAGAAGACATACGTACTCCTTGTGTTCCGCAGCCGCATGCCCTGCGGTTAGCGAAGAACATATCCTGTTGTGCAACGCGTTCGGCTCCTTGGCTCAGTCGATCGTTCGGTCTCGCTGAGATGACAGCCAGCATCTTCCACTTGTGTTGGAGTTTAATCTGTGAAGAATTTAGTCTTGTGTCTTTATGGCAGGTCAGGAAATTTTAATAACATTTGTCATATCTACAACAGGAAAATTTAATATTCCAAATTGCTCGAATATTATTGTTATTTGATTTTTTCATAGTTCTAAAAATAAATTTTGTTCAGTATGTAATATTAATCTATTTTTAAAAATAATTAATTAGTTACCTTAAACGGAGAGGATCTTTGTCGGTATTAATAGATTACACTGTGTTGTGAAACTTTAAGGCATTTCAACTTTGACTATTTTGAATTTCTTTACAGTTTTTTTTCGAATTCATACGGAGTTCTTAATGAAAAAATAATTCCACAGTAAAAAAAAATTCAAAATGTTTTTTTAATTTTACTTTTACTGTCCGTACATTTATGACAATATTTTACAATGATCGAAGTTAGATATAATTTATATTTTAAAATTGTTTTATGGACTTGCAGAAGACCACAGAAAGTGAAATAATTTCGATTTCAAAATTCTTATAAAATAGGAAAAAGAATCATGAATAGATTTAAATAAAAAAAAAAAATCATTTTTTAATATAAATTTGGAATGTTAGGAACTAAATAAATTATCAACAGATAAATTTATTTCTGGCTTTCTTACAAGGTTAAGATTTTATTTTATTTTTTTGTATTCAGGAAAAAATGTTATATAGAATTTATTTAAATTAGTCATTTTGCTATTTTTAACTTTTATTATAACTTGCGCTACGACGAGGTTCGAAGTTAAGTTATTTGCTGATATTAAAATATTTAAATTATTATCCTGTGAACATTTTATTCTTTACATCATATCGTTTTAGTCATTAACCTTCACTCAGTTCTGTGTGAAACGTTTGTTTTTTTACCTCTGATTATGTGTTTTAATAATATCTCTCTAATGTAATTATATTAATAATAATATTAGCTCCAATATTATTTTCTTTTTTACGATTGCAGTTTTGCCGTTTGATAAATAATTTAAATGGGAAAAAAAATCAAAATCTAGTCACTTATTTACTAAACACAATAGTTTAACTTTTTTTATTTATTTAAATATGAATCTAAAATAATAGACTAATTTCTTTGAATCCAGTAGTTTTCATATTATTTTGTTTTTTTAATAATATCAATAGTTTACTATTCCAAGATATTTTTAAAATGGTTTATAACAAAATTATTAACTAGATTAATCTGATACCTATACCAATAGTTTATAATAACTTTATAATTTAAATAATGTATTATAAGTATAAACTATTCTTCTGATGATTTCCGAATTCAATTTCAATTGGCTTTGAGAAGTTTGAAAAGGAAAGAAAAAATCTCTTTTAATCCAATATAGCCAAACAGATCCAAAAACTAAAATATTGATAATTATAAAAACAACCCAATTTGTTTATTAACAAAATAAATAATAGCATTGTATTGATTGAGTTAATATAGCCTTTATTTTTGAAAATATTATTTTAAATCAAACTTATTAAGTATCCAAAGACACAGTTTTATCTTTTAAAAGTTATGAATGCAACCACAATTTTGACTTTGAGCAGATCAAAATTACTATGACTGAAACAATAATTGTAAACGAAAAATTCTAGAATCAATATACATAGAAAAGAATTTGGACAATGTAAATTCTATCATACTTTAATGGTTAATTCAATGCTCGTGAAAACATTAAATTAAACTGTTTAATAAATATCTAATAAATAGAATTTGTGTGTTTTTTTTTAATGTAATAATTTTATCGATGAAGCTGTTACAACTCTTATTTACGTATTTATGAAAACAATCATTTTTGTACAAATCCAGATTCATTGACGCAAAAAAAAAATTATTATATAACTAACAACAATAATTTCGAATTACTTATCAACAAAAAATGAACATAAACAAAAAAAAATGCATATGAAGAGAAGATGTTTGGGGGGTGCAGTCAGAATATAACACAAATAACTTGGAATAACTTATTTAATAGTATTAAAATACAGCCTGTATGACATAATACGAAGCATCATCGTTATTCCCACCATAAGAAGTTATCCTTGTAAATATATCCTCAATGATAAATATTCAGGAGATCACATAATGAGGAGGACTACAAGGATGTTTATGCAGATGTTCACTTTGGCATGACAAGCGTCCACCAATTAGTTGAAAGGGATCGCGAGTGACCCCCAGCGCACCCTATAAGGACCGGGTTATGCAAGCACAGTCTAGCTTTATATTCATCAAAGGGTGTCGTGTGAAACCCGCGTTATAGAATTCTATTCGCGAAGCCCTTCCGATAAGGAGGCGCAAGGTGATGTGCGCAAGTGGGTCGCGGACTTGAGGCGCATGGAGTGGTCAGCGAATATTTAGTGGTCTACCGCATATCTCTCTGGGGAATGTTGTGGTAGAGAAATTCTTGGATTCTTTCTATTACGAGGGGATATCCTATAGGTCAATAATTGTTATTACACTAGGCCTTTAGATCGTAATCACAAGTCTAGTGCTGTAATCGAATGGCCATTTTATATAAGCCTTAGTAATTGGCCGGACGGGGTTACTATGGAAACCCTTCCGGGCCAATAGTTATTTGGGTTCCGAATAATTAATTCTAATCATAATTAATATTATGTTCAAGCATCCATACCTTATGTTATACTTTCGAATTAAATTTTTATCCGTTTTTTATGTTCAGACAGAAAAATAAAACAACAAAATGCGCACAGCCGTGCCGATATGCAATTCTCTTTTTGATTGTATAAATATGTGGTATATAATTAATTACCGTAACTTTGTTGACTCGTGGTCATCCAAACAAAGAAATTTTTTTTTAAATTTATTGATATTTACAACTGTACATAAAATGCATCAAGTAAATTTGAGGAAATCATAATGGTATGATACCCATTGGTACCACTCTAAAAACATTTTTACAATATAAGGTCTCGAGGCCATCTTTTCAGACGCCTCGGAGGATGATCCGGAATAAAAGAGGAAGCAAGATTAGAAACTAGTGAGTTTGAGTGATTAGGGAGTTTGTAACAAAGAATATATAAGAGGTATCTCCAAAGCAAACTAGGCGTCTATTATAAAAAGCGAAAAAGTGTACTTTTACATCTCCAGTAAAACTAAGATTTTTATAATTATGAGAGATAGTTGACCGTGGATGACTTATAGGAGGAGAAGAGGGTTGGAGATACGGTCAAAATAAGTTTATGTAACTTATTTAATCGTGCCAACATTTCAACTAGAATTTATAGCCTTCATCAGGACTAAGAACAGAAGAAGATAACGACCAATGAATATAGAAAATATAAACAGAATGACATAAAGTAAATAATTTTACAGAATGGAATTAATAAAATAAAGTGATAAGAGAAGTTTTTAAGATTTTTATAACTTAGCCAAGAGTTTATTAAAACTGCGGTGACTTAGCGACCTTTTTCTAGTGCAGGTTTGTTAACCAGGTTACCAACGTTACCAAGTGAGATGATTGCCAAACTGCACAATTCCAATCGCTAATGTTAGACATCGTAGGTAGGTCCAACTAAATTGAAAATTGATTCAGCTAGTTTTGACAGTTGAAATCGCTGAAAGAATTCTTCATCTGACCGCTGTAAAAAATGATTTGGTCGAAGACGGAATAATTTTTTTTTTTACATTATTGGCTGAGTAACTGAGTCTTAATCGTCCATCTCGATCAAATACGCCGTCCCTAGATAAGAGACCCAACTTGCACTATGGAAGTTTCTTTCTGTGGATTTTTTTTTTTTAATTTGCGGAATGAACTGTTCTCCAGCTTAACCGGGTATATATTGGACCCATCTAGGACGGATAAGTTAGATTCTATTGTATTTAACACGTAGTCCTCTCCTGGGAAGTTCACATTTCGGAATTTTCACATCTTATCTTTGCTCTTTACTAAGTTATTGCGCTGTTATTTCTTGTCACATTTATAAATGTCAAGCTATTAAAGACACGAAATAGCATCCTTAAGATATGAATTGAAAAATATAAAGCTATTATACAAATCAGCTTACAAATCTTTATTTATAGACTCTTCACACAACTGTTCAAATTGTCCTTGATGGGTTTTTATTTATACGGCATAAAGAAATTCGCAATCGTTTTACTATTAATTTCTGAACAGAAATAGCATCACTTTTTTTTTTTTACATTATTAATTTATGTAGGACAAAACAATATCGTGTAATAAAACCGCTGTATTTTTGATTAGTATCACTAAAGTGCCAGTATTTAAAAACATGTTTTATGATTTAATGTATATAATATTTACTCTTTTATAAGGCCTATGTCGACTTGACGGAATTGAGCTCTGGAGCTCTATGAAATCATCGAATTCCTTTCGTATCTAATCCTTACAATCCAAAATCCTTAATACTCCTTACTTTATCACAAATCAGGTCATCCTTCAGGACTTCAATAATAAACTTCCCAACCACCCAAACCCACTTGTTTTTAACTTTGCTTTCCCTTCATAAACTTATAATCCTCCTAGGCGGCTGAAAAGAAGATGGACTCGAGATCTTCTTAAGAAATGTTTTATCAATGGGTAGATCCTGCATATGTCTAAAGTGTGCCATTATATAATTAACATCAAATTTTATCATTGTATATATTTCTAATTTCGAAGTGGTAAGAAGTTTTTCTTACCTTCGCCCTTTTATCAATGACAACCAGGATGAAGAAGAAGTTAAAAGCAGAATTTCTCCTGGATATAGAGCCTATTTCTCCTTTGTAAGGCTAATCAAAAGCAAACCGTTCCTCCAAGTTCACCCTGTACAAAACGCTGATAAGGCCAGTCGTTACATACGGTGGAGAAACTTGGACCCTGAGCAATAAAAGCATTAACCTGCTAGATAGGTTTGAAAGTAATTCTAAGCAGAATCTTAGGGGCCCTATGCGAGAATGGTAAAGAAGGAAAAATGGTGAGCTTTTAGGCTCTATAAGGAATGTAGTATCTCCTCAAACTTAAGGAAACAGATGCTTAAATGGCTTGGCCATGTAATGAGGATGAGAGAGGAAAGAGTGGCTCAAACAGTTAGTTCCGGATGGTGTGCGGCAACGTGGTAGGCCGAAGGGCCGATGGAGGGATGTAGTTAGGTGGGATGTGCGACAACTGAGGATCCCAGTTACCCTTACAGAAGATAAAGAAAGATGGTTGGTGGCCGTTGAGCAGGCCAAGGGCAGCTTCATGCGCCTGTTGTAAAAGAAGAAGAAACAGATATATTTTTCATACAGTTGTAATTAAAAGAGATTTGATATGTGCTAGATATTATTTATTAAAAATAAATAAATTTCATCAAATCACATCTACTCTTTGTCGTAAACCTACCGAATGCCCTACAGTGTACTTTGAGAATGTTTCTCTTACCCCTCTGGAACACCGTTCCGCCACCTTGGACTACATATACACGAAAAGACAGGGAACAGCACGTCGATTCCAACTATTACAGCACTTACTAGACAAATGGTCTAAACTTACAAGTCATTACGAATGACTGATCTACACAACTATAAAAAGGTCAATCTGGTCATACGGAGTTGAGCTTTGGGGCTCCACTAAACCTTCGAATTCCTCTCGTTCCTTCCTAAACTCCTCAATGCTTCCTACTTTGTCACAAATAAAATCAAACATAAAGACATGTTCCTTATCTATTTCGTAACAGATATCATTCCTTCCATTATAAACTCCCTGACCACCTAAACCCACTTGTTTCTAACCTTGCTTCCATTTTTGACAATTCCTGTAGGAAAAGGAGATATCCACGAGACCTTCTAATATAAAAACGTTATTAGAGTGCTACAATGGTTAGTTTCGCTATACACCTGTATCACTCTATTAAACTCTTACGTCAAATTTACTGAATGCATTATTATGTACAGTTGTACATTTCAATAAAGACATAAAAAAAATCTAAATAAATATAATAAACAAACCTTTCGTGTAATGTTTATTTAGTTGCTTACGTTTTTTCTTTATAACTTAATCCGAACCTGTTGACACAACCAGTAGAAGTAATGATATGCAGATTATGGCTTAAAGGACATGACAAAGAGGTGTCATATTTACGGAACATGTTATGTTTTCAATTCAACTTTCAGTTATTAGAATGTTACCAATGGGTAAGTTCTCTACATACCTCTTATCACTCCATTTTAACGAATTTACTTAATGTGTTTTATATAAATACAGTTGTAAATTGTAATAAATAATTTTTAAAAAAAATCCGTAAATATTAATAATTATTAACGAAAATAAAATTGTAATAAGCTGAAAATTTCCTACGGTATCTCCAACCCGATGACCCCATATATTGTCTTGGACGGTTTAATTCCTCGAGGTACTAAATGGCAAGGAGAGGTCTAACTCTTAAAATGTTTTTTCTCCATAAATGAGTTTCCTCCTCATTATGTTTTATCAAGGACAATGCAGAAACATACATTGCAAAAATAAATAATTCAATATTTTTTTTTAATAAATATTCCAGGTTTCATAGCGTCATTTTCCTTACCGGGTGTTGAATTAAGATTGAGTTATTTGAGTTAAGCTATATTCGGATCACTTTATTGGCCATAAAAGTTAGTTACCTCCATCAGATGTATATTTTAATACTCTCCAACCAATAAAATTGTAATTCATGAGCACCAGGTGTTAGTTAATAACTATCTCTTAAATGAAACAAAAAACTTGAGGTAAAACTTTATGGTCAATATATTCCATTAGTAGTTATTTATGACTCTTTTATAAGTTTATAGAATGTTAAGGAATTATTTCTTAATGTCATTTCTATAATATTGATTCTTCTGTTCCAGGTGAGTGCTACTTATTATATTGAAAAATTGAATACTAAGAGGTAATTTATGTTACTTATTGTATATGGGTATTGGATTTACTTTAATACTTATCTTTGTTATTAATTTAGCATTAAATTCATTATTTTAAATTATAGGAAAAGATAATAATTTCTTGGACCTATATTCATTTTTAGAACAACTTGGATGACCTCTTCCATTATTTGCTATAGTTTTCTATTTGGAGCGGGGGGGGGGGGAGAGGCGATGTACCACTAAAACCAAGAAACCGGGGTTTCTGTGAAAGATAATAATTTATTCTGTTACCTTTGGCGTCAGTCAGCCCTCTGGGTTCGCACTGTTGATGGTACGAGGGCATAAATAAATCAATGTATCAAATAAATCAATTTATTCCAGCAAATATAATTAAAACTACTACTCCTACGAAGTAGGATTGTATGAAAATAAATGTCATAAATTACTTTATAATAAATTAAACTAGCTTTAATTTGAGTGCTAATAGACATCTGTACGTCGAATGGTTTTTGAGATATAGATTTCTTAAAATAAATTTACTAACATCTGATTTGTCAGTGCATTTTTTGACAAAATGTTGCTTAGTAAGAACCTATACCTCGAGAACTATTCAACGTAAATAGCGCTATTAGACTAATATTATATCAAATTTATTCTACTTTAAATGATGTTCTAAGTTTTCCAGTGTTGTTGGTAGTTTTGAAGATAGAGAGTCCGAATGAAAAATAATTTTTTTTTTAACGTTTTGAGAGAGCCGCCATTTTTTATTCTCCTTACTTATACTTAGCAGACTCATCAATTTTGCCTAGTAATTATACATAGTTTTTATCAAAGTAATCCAAAATTGAAATGAAGTAACTACCTTTTTTTTTCCTCTTGGGCTCTTGTACTATAAGTGGGAACCGTTCATTTGGAAAACATTGTTGGTTGAGCTTGATCATAAACGAATTACATCATTGCCCAACCGTTGTTCAAGAAACAGTACTTCCTCACCAATTTTGACCTTTCATAGGTTGTAGAGCAACAGATTTTCACTTTGTTTTTTCATATTTTACCACAACAGCTCTGGAACATGGGATTGGACATGGTAGCTGAGAGAGTTAAGTGACTGCACCAGGCTTCGAATCCGGCCAGAGGAGTTGACTTGTATTTTTGTATCAGTCCCACGAAAAGAAAACTTGACCATGGTTAGAATAGGTTGGTTATCTCTAGATAACTCCCCTTCTTTCCTTCCCCGTATATCAGAAATGTCCTGGAAAAGTATAATAAAAAAAATTTGATTAAAAAAGATATTTGGTGGTATGAGGATGGAAATCGTGGTAATTAATTAACTGGTTAAGGTGCCATTAGGATACAAAATGTATATGGAGACCAGAGACCGCACGTCTCACACCACCACACTAAAAAGATAAACTAAACCGAGATGCTACATTATTCCGAGAAAACTCAGCACAAAAGCAACTTAAGGCTTTTTTTAGGGAAAGGGGAGGGGTTTCCATTATTCTAATAATAATAATCGATTTATTTTTCCCCTCTCATTATTTAATAACTATAATACTTTATATTTTCTTCTTCAGATAAGTAAAGATTTTGATTAGTGAAAATGCCTCTGAGTCAAGTGTTTTGAGGTGTTGATAGTTGACCGTAGATTACTGATTGGAGAAGATGGTCGGGGGTGCGGTCAGCAAAGAAACAACATAAATAAACAAAAAATATTTATTTATGCCGACGTT